>NC_049210.1:5746159-6046159 GCF_013347855.1 Anguilla anguilla | reverse complement strand
CATGTTTTCAAAAGTTCCTATGGCTTCAATTACGTTTTAGGGCTCAACTTAGGGTTAGGGTTATGAAAACGGTAAGTCTGAGGGTCGAGGCAAGTTTATGGCTGTGTTCAGCAGGTTAAAGAAAGGTTAGGACATTGGTTCTTTTTTGATTTTGGACGAGCCAAAAATTTTGTATATACTAGTATAGGTACCTATGACCATAACAAGATATGGAATATATACATATTTTTTCAGGGAAAACATTTTTTTTTTAAGGCCTCAAATATATTTTTTAGCATTTGTACTATGGAATTCACAGTCTTGACTTAGTTTTTCCACAATTTTAAATGAGTAATCACATGTTTTCAAAAGTTCCTATGGCTTCAATTACGTTTTAGGGCTCAACTTAGGGTTAGGGTTATGAAAACGGTAAGTCTGAGGGTCGAGGCAAGTTTACGGCTGTGTTCAGCAGGTTAAAGAAAGGTTAGGACATTGGTTCTTTTTTGATTTTGGACGAGCCAAAAATTTTGTATATACTAGTATAGGTAGCTATGACCATAACAAGATATGGAATATATACATATTTTTTCAGGGAAAACATTTTTTTTTTTAAGGCCTCAAATATATTTTTTAGCATTTGTACTATGGAATTCACAGTCTTGACTTAGTTTTTCCACAATTTTAAATGAGTAATCACATGTTTTCAAAAGTTCCTATGGCTTCAATTACGTTTTAGGGCTCAACTTAGGGTTAGGGTTATGAAAACGGTAAGTCTGAGGGTCGAGGCAAGTTTACGGCTGTGTTCAGCAGGTTAATGAAAGGTTAGGACATTGGTTCTTTTTTGATTTTGGACGAGCCAAAAATTTTGTATATACTAGTATAGGTACCTATGACCATAACAAGATATGGAATATATACATATTTTTTCAGGGAAAACATTTTTTTTTTTAAGGCCTCAAATATATTTTTTAGCATTTGTACTATGGAATTCACAGTCTTGACTTTGTTTTTCCACAATTTTAAATGAGTAATCACATGTTTTCAAAAGTTCCTATGGCTTCAATTACGTTTTAGGGCTCAACTTAGGGTTAGGGTTATGAAAACGGTAAGTCTGAGGGTCGAGGCAAGTTTACGGCTGTGTTCAGCAGGTTAAAGAAAGGTTAGGACATTGGTTCTTTTTTGATTTTGGACGAGCCAAAAATTTTGTATATACTAGTATAGGTACCTATGACCATAACAAGATATGGAATATATACATATTTTTTCAGGGAAAACATTTTTTTTTTAAGGCCTCAAATATATTTTTTAGCATTTGTACTATGGAATTCACAGTCTTGACTTAGTTTTTCCACAATTTTAAATGAGTAATCACATGTTTTCAAAAGTTCCTATGGCTTCATTTACGTTTTAGGGCTCAACTTAGGGTGAGGGTTATGAAAACGGTAAGTCTGAGGGTCGAGGCAAGTTTACGGCTGTGTTCAGCAGGTTAAAGAAAGGTTAGGACATTGGTTCTTTTTTGATTTTGGACGAGCCAAAAATTTTGTATATACTAGTATAGGTACCTATGACCATATTTTTTCAGGGAAAACATTTTTTTTTTTAAGGCCTCAAATATATTTTTTAGCATTTGTACTATGGAATTCACAGTCTTGACTTAGTTTTTCCACAATTTTAAATGAGTAATCACATGTTTTCAAAAGTTCCAATGGCTTCAATTACGTTTTAGGGCTCAACTTAGGGTTAGGGTTATGAAAACAGTAAGTCTGAGGGTCGAGGCAAGTTTACGGCTGTGTTCAGCAGGTTAAAGAAAGGTTAGGACATTGGTTCTTTATTGATTTTGGACGAGCCAAAAATTTTGTATATACTAGTATAGGTACCTATGACCATATATTTTCAGGGAAAACATTTTTTTTTTTAAGGCCTCAAATATATTTTTTAGCATTTGTACTATGGAATTCACAGTCTTGACTTAGTTTTTCCACAATTTTAAATGAGTAATCACATGTTTTCAAAAGTTCCTATGGCTTCAATTACGTTTTAGGGCTCAACTTAGGGTTAGGGTTATGAAAACGGTAAGTCTGAGGGTCGAGGCAAGTTTACGGCTGTGTTCAGCAGGTTAAAGAAAGGTTAGGACATTGGTTCTTTTTTGATTTTGGACGAGCCAAAAATTTTGTATATACTAGTATAGGTACCTATGACCATAACAAGATATGGAAAATATACATATTATTTTCAGGGAAAACATTTTTTTTTTTAAGGCCTCAAATATATTTTTTTGCATTTGTACTATGGAATTCACAGTCTTGACTTAGTTTTTCCACAATTTTAAATGAGTAATCACATGTTTTCAAAAGTTCCAATGGCTTCAATTACGTTTTAGGGCTCAACTTAGGGTTAGGGTTATGAAAACGGTAAGTCTGAGGGTCGAGGCAAGTTTACGGCTGTGTTCAGCAGGTTAAAGAAAGGTTAGGACATAGGTTCTTTTTTGATTTTGGACCAGCCAAAAATTTTGTATATACTAGTATAGGTACCTATGACCATAACAAGATATGGAAAATATACATATTTTTTCAGGGAAAACATTTTTTTTTTTAAGGCCTCAAATATATTTTTTAGCATTTGTACTATGGAATTCACAGTCTTGACTTAGTTTTTCCACAATTTTAAATGAGTAATCACATGTTTTCAAAAGTTCCTATGGCTTCAATTACGTTTTAGGGCTCAACTTAGGGTTAGGGTTATGAAAACAGTAAGTCTGAGGGTCGAGGCAAGTTTACGGCTGTGTTCAGCAGGTTAAAGAAAGGTTAGGACATTGGTTCTTTATTGATTTTGGACGAGCCAAAAATTTTGTATATACTAGTATAGGTACCTATGACCATATATTTTCAGGGAAAACATTTTTTTTTTTAAGGCCTCAAATATATTTTTTAGCATTTGTACTATGGAATTCACAGTCTTGACTTAGTTTTTCCACAATTTTAAATGAGTAATCACATGTTTTCAAAAGTTCCTATGGCTTCAATTACGTTTTAGGGCTCAACTTAGGGTTAGGGTTATGAAAACGGTAAGTCTGAGGGTCGAGGCAAGTTTACGGCTGTGTTCAGCAGGTTAAAGAAAGGTAAGGACATTGGTTCTTTTTTGATTTTGGACGAGCCAAAAATTTTGTATATACTAGTATAGGTACCTATGACCATAACAAGATATGGAAAATATACATATTATTTTCAGGGAAAACATTTTTTTTTTTAAGGCCTCAAATATATTTTTTTGCATTTGTACTATGGAATTCACAGTCTTGACTTAGTTTTTCCACAATTTTAAATGAGTAATCACATGTTTTCAAAAGTTCCAATGGCTTCAATTACGTTTTAGGGCTCAACTTAGGGTTAGGGTTATGAAAACGGTAAGTCTGAGGGTCGAGGCAAGTTTACGGCTGTGTTCAGCAGGTTAAAGAAAGGTTAGGACATAGGTTCTTTTTTGATTTTGGACCAGCCAAAAATTTTGTATATACTAGTATAGGTACCTATGACCATAACAAGATATGGAAAATATACATATTTTTTCAGGGAAAACATTTTTTTTTTTAAGGCCTCAAATATATTTTTTAGCATTTGTACTATGGAATTCACAGTCTTGACTTAGTTTTTCCACAATTTTAAATGAGTAATCACATGTTTTCAAAAGTTCCTATGGCTTCAATTACGTTTTAGGGCTCAACTTAGGGTTAGGGTTATGAAAACGGTAAGTCTGAGGGTCGAGGCAAGTTTACGGCTGTGTTCAGCAGGTTAAAGAAAGGTAAGGACATTGGTTCTTTTTTGATTTTGGACGAGCCAAAAATTTTGTATATACTAGTATAGGTACCTATGACCATAACAAGATATGGAAAATATACATATTATTTTCAGGGAAAACATTTTTTTTTTTAAGGCCTCAAATATATATTTTTGCATTTGTACTATGGAATTCACAGTCTTGACTTAGTTTTTCCACAATTTTAAATGAGTAATCACATGTTTTCAAAAGTTCCTATGGCTTCAATTACGTTTTAGGGCTCAACTTAGGGTTAGGGTTATGAAAACGGTAAGTCTGAGGGTCGAGGCAAGTTTACGGCTGTGTTCAGCAGGTTAAAGAAAGGTTAGGACATTGGTTCTTTTTTGATTTTGGACGAGCCAAAAATTTTGTATATACTTGTATAGGTACCTATGACCATATTTTTTCAGGGAAAACATTTCTTTTTTTAAGCCCTCAAATATATTTTTTAGCATTTGTACTATGGAATTCACAGTCTTGACTTAGTTTTTCCACAATTTTAAATGAGTAATCACATGTTTTCAAAAGTTCCTATGGCTTCAATTACGTTTTAGGGCTCAACTTAGGGTTAGGGTTATGAAAACGGTAAGTCTGAGGGTCGAGGCAAGTTTTACGGCTGTGTTCAGCAGGTTAAAGAAAGGTTAGGACATTGGTTCTTTTTTGATTTTGGACGAGCCAAAAATTTTGTATATACTAGTATAGGTACCTATGACCATAACAAGATATGGAATATATACATATTTTTTCAGGGAAAACATTTTTTTTTTAAGGCCTCAAATATATTTTTTAGCATTTGTACTATGGAATTCACAGTCTTGACTTTGTTTTTCCACAATTTTAAATGAGTAATCACATGTTTTCAAAAGTTCCTATGGCTTCAATTACGTTTTAGGGCTCAACTTAGGGTTAGGGTTATGAAAACGGTAAGTCTGAGGGTCGAGGCAAGTTTACGGCTGTGTTCAGCAGGTTAAAGAAAGGTGAGGACATTGGTTCTTTTTTGATTTTGGACGAGCCAAAAATTTTGTATATACTTGTATAGGTACCTATGACCTTAACAAGATATGGAATATACACATATTTTTTCAGGGAAAACATTTTTTTTTTTTTAAGGCCTCAAATATATTTTTTAGCATTTGTACTATGGAATTCACAGTCTTGACTTAGTTTTTCCACAATTTTAAATGAGTAATCACATGTTTTCAAAAGTTCCTATGGCTTCAATTACGTTTTAGGGCTCAACTTAGGGTTAGGGTTATGAAAACGGTAAGTCTGAGGGTCGAGGCAAGTTTACGGCTGTGTTCAGCAGGTTAAAGAAAGGTGAGGACATTGGTTCTTTTTTGATTTTGGACGAGCCAAAAATTTTGTATATACTTGTATAGGTACCTATGACCTTAACAAGATATGGAATATACACATATTTTTTCAGGGAAAACATTTTTTTTTTTTTAAGGCCTCAAATATATTTTTTAGCATTTGTACTATGGAATTCACAGTCTTGACTTAGTTTTTCCACAATTTTAAATGAGTAATCACATGTTTTCAAAAGTTCCTATGGCTTCAATTACGTTTTAGGGCTCAACTTAGGGTTAGGGTTATGAAAACGGTAAGTCTGAGGGTCGAGGCAAGTTTACGGCTGTGTTCAGCAGGTTAAAGAAAGGTTAGGACATTGGTTCTTTTTTGATTTTGGATGAGCCAAAAATTTTGTATATACTTGTATAGGTACCTATGACCATATTTTTTCAGGGAAAACATTTTTTTTTTTAAGCCCTCAAATATATTTTTTAGCATTTGTACTATGGAATTCACAGTCTTGACTTAGTTTTTCCACAATTTTAAATGAGTAATCACATGTTTTCAAAAGTTCCTATGGCTTCATTTACGTTTTAGGGCTCAACTTAGGGTTAGGGTTATGAAAACGGTAAGTCTGAGGGTCGAGGCAAGTTTACGGCTGTGTTCAGCAGGTTAAAGAAAGGTTAGGACATTGGTTCTTTTTTGATTTTGGACGAGCAAAAAATTTTGTATATACTAGTATAGGTACCTATGACCATAACAAGATATGGAATATATACATATTTTTTCAGGGAAAACATTTTTTTTTTTAAGGCCTCAAATATATTTTTTAGCATTTGTACTATGGAATTCACAGTCTTGACTTAGTTTTTCCACAATTTTAAATGAGTAATCACATGTTTTCAAAAGTTCCTATGGCTTCAATTACGTTTTAGGGCTCAACTTAGGGTTAGGGTTATGAAAACGGTAAGTCTGAGGGTCGAGGCAAGTTTACGGCTGTGTTCAGCAGGTTAAAGAAAGGTTAGGACATTGGTTCTTTTTTGATTTTGGACGAGCCAAAAATTTTGTATATACTAGTATAGGTACCTATGACCATAACAAGATATGGAATATATACATATTTTTTCAGGGAAAACATTTTTTTTTTTAAGGCCTCAAATATATTTTTTAGCATTTGTACTATGGAATTCACAGTCTTGACTTAGTTTTTCCACAATTTTAAATGAGTAATCACATGTTTTCAAAAGTTCCTATGGCTTCAATTACGTTTTAGGGCTCGACTTAGGGTTAGGGTTATGAAAACGGTAAGTCTGAGGGTCGAGGCAAGTTTACGGCTGTGTTCAGCAGGTTAAAGAAAGGTTAGGACATTGGTTCTTTTTTGATTTTGGACGAGCCAAAAATTTTGTATATACTAGTATAGGTACCTATGACCATAACAAGATATGGAATATATACATATTTTTTCAGGGAAAACATTTTTTTTTTTAAGGCCTCAAATATATTTTTTAGCATTTGTACTATGGAATTCACAGTCTTGACTTAGTTTTTCCACAATTTTAAATGAGTAATCACATGTTTTCAAAAGTTCCTATGGCTTCAATTACGTTTTAGGGCTCAACTTAGGGTTAGGGTTATGAAAACGGTAAGTCTGAGGGTCGAGGCAAGTTTACGGCTGTGTTCAGCAGGTTAAAGAAAGGTTAGGACATTGGTTCTTTTTTGATTTTGGACGAGCCAAAAATTTTGTATATACTAGTATAGGTACCTATGACCATAACAAGATATGGAAAATATACATATTTTTTCAGGGAAAACATTTTTTTTTTTAAGGCCTCAAATATATTTTTTAGCATTTGTACTATGGAATTCACAGTCTTGACTTAGTTTTTCCACAATTTTAAATGAGTAATCACATGTTTTCAAAAGTTCCTATGGCTTCAATTACGTTTTAGGGCTCGACTTAGGGTTAGGGTTATGAAAACGGTAAGTCTGAGGGTCGAGGCAAGTTTACGGCTGTGTTCAGCAGGTTAAAGAAAGGTTAGGACATTGGTTCTTTTTTGATTTTGGACGAGCCAAAAATTTTGTATATACTAGTATAGGTACCTATGACCATAACAAGATATGGAATATATACATATTTTTTCAGGGAAAACATTTTTTTTTTAAGCCCTCAAATATATTTTTTAGCATTTGTACTATGGAATTCACAGTCTTGACTTAGTTTTTCCACAATTTTAAATGAGTAATCACATGTTTTCAAAAGTTCCTATGGCTTCAATTACGTTTTAGGGCTCAACTTAGGGTTAGGGTTATGAAAACGGTAAGTCTGAGGGTCGAGGCAAGTTTACGGCTGTGTTCAGCAGGTTAAAGAAAGGTTAGGACATTGGTTCTTTTTTGATTTTGGACGAGCCAAAAATTTTGTATATACTTGTATAGGTACCTATGACCATATTTTTTCAGGGAAAACATTTTTTTTTTAAGCCCTCAAATATATTTTTTAGCATTTGTACTATGGAATTCACAGTCTTGACTTAGTTTTTCCACAATTTTAAATGAGTAATCACATGTTTTCAAAAGTTCCTATGGCTTCAATTACGTTTTAGGGCTCAACTTAGGGTTAGGGTTATGAAAACGGTAAGTCTGAGGGTCGAGGCAAGTTTACGGCTGTGTTCAGCAGGTTAAAGAAAGGTTAGGACATTGGTTCTTTTTTGATTTTGGACGAGCCAAAAATTTTGTATATACTTGTATAGGTACCTATGACCATATTTTTTCAGGGAAAACATTTTTTTTTTTAAGGCCTCAAATATATTTTTTAGCATTTGTACTATGGAATTCACAGTCTTGACTTAGTTTTTCCACAATTTTAAATGAGTAATCACATGTTTTCAAAAGTTCCTATGGCTTCAATTACGTTTTAGGGCTCAACTTAGGGTTAGGGTTATGAAAACGGTAAGTCTGAGGGTCGAGGCAAGTTTTTACGGCTGTGTTCAGCAGGTTAAAGAAAGGTTAGGACATTGGTTCTTTTTTGATTTTGGACGAGCCAAAAATTTTGTATATACTAGTATAGGTACCTATGACCATAACAAGATATGGAATATATACATATTTTTTCAGGGAAAACATTTTTTTTTTAAGGCCTCAAATATATTTTTTAGCATTTGTACTATGGAATTCACAGTCTTGACTTTGTTTTTCCACAATTTTAAATGAGTAATCACATGTTTTCAAAAGTTCCTATGGCTTCAATTACGTTTTAGGGCTCAACTTAGGGTTAGGGTTATGAAAACGGTAAGTCTGAGGGTCGAGGCAAGTTTACGGCTGTGTTCAGCAGGTTAAAGAAAGGCGAGGACATTGTTTCTTTTTTGATTTTGGACGAGCCAAAAATTTTGTATATACTTGTATAGGTACCTATGACCTTAACAAGATATGGAATATACACATATTTTTTCAGGGAAAACATTTTTTTTTTTTTAAGGCCTCAAATATATTTTTTAGCATTTGTACTATGGAATTCACAGTCTTGACTTAGTTTTTCCACAATTTTAAATGAGTAATCACATGTTTTCAAAAGTTCCTATGGCTTCAATTACGTTTTAGGGCTCAACTTAGGGTTAGGGTTATGAAAACGGTAAGTCTGAGGGTCGAGGCAAGTTTACGGCTGTGTTCAGCAGGTTAAAGAAAGGTTAGGACATTGGTTCTTTTTTGATTTTGGACGAGCCAAAAATTTTGTATATACTTGTATAGGTACCTATGACCATATTTTTTCAGTGAAAACATTTTTTTTTTTTAAGCCCTCAAATATATTTTTTAGCATTTGTACTATGGAATTCACAGTCTTGACTTAGTTTTTCCACAATTTTAAATGAGTAATCACATGTTTTCAAAAGTTCCTATGGCTTCAATTACGTTTTAGGGCTCAACTTAGGGTTAGGGTTATGAAAACGGTAAGTCTGAGGGTCGAGGCAAGTTTATGGCTGTGTTCAGCAGGTTAAAGAAAGGTTAGGACATTGGTTCTTTTTTGATTTTGGACGAGCCAAAAATTTTGTATATACTAGTATAGGTACCTATGACCATAACAAGATATGGAATATATACATATTTTTTCAGGGAAAACATTTTTTTTTTAAGGCCTCAAATATATTTTTTAGCATTTGTACTATGGAATTCACAGTCTTGACTTAGTTTTTCCACAATTTTAAATGAGTAATCACATGTTTTCAAAAGTTCCTATGGCTTCAATTACGTTTTAGGGCTCAACTTAGGGTTAGGGTTATGAAAACGGTAAGTCTGAGGGTCGAGGCAAGTTTACGGTTGTGTTCAGCAGGTTAAAGAAAGGTTAGGACATTGGTTCTTTTTTGATTTTGGACGAGCCAAAAATTTTGTATATACTAGTATAGGTAGCTATGACCATAACAAGATATGGAATATATACATATTTTTTCAGGGAAAACATTTTTTTTTTTAAGGCCTCAAATATATTTTTTAGCATTTGTACTATGGAATTCACAGTCTTGACTTAGTTTTTCCACAATTTTAAATGAGTAATCACATGTTTTCAAAAGTTCCAATGGCTTCAATTACGTTTTAGGGCTCAACTTAGGGTTAGGGTTATGAAAACAGTAAGTCTGAGGGTCGAGGCAAGTTTACGGCTGTGTTCAGCAGGTTAAAGAAAGGTTAGGACATTGGTTCTTTATTGATTTTGGACGAGCCAAAAATTTTGTATATACTAGTATAGGTACCTATGACCATATATTTTCAGGGAAAACATTTTTTTTTTTAAGGCCTCAAATATATTTTTTAGCATTTGTACTATGGAATTCACAGTCTTGACTTAGTTTTTCCACAATTTTAAATGAGTAATCACATGTTTTCAAAAGTTCCTATGGCTTCAATTACGTTTTAGGGCTCAACTTAGGGTTAGGGTTATGAAAACGGTAAGTCTGAGGGTCGAGGCAAGTTTACGGCTGTGTTCAGCAGGTTAAAGAAAGGTAAGGACATTGGTTCTTTTTTGATTTTGGACGAGCCAAAAATTTTGTATATACTAGTATAGGTACCTATGACCATAACAAGATATGGAAAATATACATATTATTTTCAGGGAAAACATTTTTTTTTTTAAGGCCTCAAATATATTTTTTTGCATTTGTACTATGGAATTCACAGTCTTGACTTAGTTTTTCCACAATTTTAAATGAGTAATCACATGTTTTCAAAAGTTCCTATGGCTTCAATTACGTTTTAGGGCTCAACTTAGGGTTAGGGTTATGAAAACGGTAAGTCTGAGGGTCGAGGCAAGTTTACGGCTGTGTTCAGCAGGTTAAAGAAAGGTTAGGACATAGGTTCTTTTTTGATTTTGGACGAGCCAAAAATTTTGTATATACTAGTATAGGTACCTATGACCATAACAAGATATGGAAAATATACATATTTTTTCAGGGAAAACATTTTTTTTTTTAAGGCCTCAAATATATTTTTTAGCATTTGTACTATGGAATTCACAGTCTTGACTTAGTTTTTCCACAATTTTAAATGAGTAATCACATGTTTTCAAAAGTTCCTATGGCTTCAATTACGTTTTAGGGCTCAACTTAGGGTTAGGGTTATGAAAACGGTAAGTCTGAGGGTCGAGGCAAGTTTACGGCTGTGTTCAGCAGGTTAAAGAAAGGTTAGGACATTTGTTCTTTTTTGATTTTGGAAGAGCCAAAAATTTTGTATAATAAACAACGTGGAAAATCTCTGTCGTTAAATGGCTCTTCGGTTCTGTTTTCACTGTACTTCATATAAAGCCTTTGCTAAGATGCGTAACCTGTCTGTCTGTACTCAAGTCAAAGCAAGCCTTTCTTTAACCCTTCTGAAGAGTAGGTTTTTTTGGAATTTCATTTCAAAATTCTAAGTCAGTCTTCTAGAACTCCATTGTTTTAATTTACCAGGAATGCTTGTTACAGAGCTGATTTAGAAAGGACCATTTCATGTGTATAACTGGTTACATGTATAAACAGAATTAAATAGCATCTATTTTTGGTTGATTATAAGAATAAACATTTGTACACAGATGTGCAAAGTAGTGCTGTGGAAGATGCTGTTGACACTGCTTCCAGACGTCCTGTTTTAACCTTACATTTTTTTGTTGGTGATTTCAGAATAATAACATTTTTTACACATGAAATAACTTGCGAACACTAAACTATCTGGCCAAATGGGGTCTTTTGTTTGATGTATTGTCTACAGTAGTGTGAGATCAGCCTTGCAAACAGAAGATCCTTCTGACAGGCTTGTAACAATGGCACATTTTTTGCACTGAGAGAATACAAAATGGGTTTATTGGGTTGCTGTTTGTATTTATCAAGGGAGGTCATATGCTTCACAGCTGAAGTATAATACTATTTCAAAAGAATGCCCCCCTCTTCCCTTCCCAGTCCTTATTTTCCAGAACTTTCCAGACTTACTGCAGTACCTAATCCTAACAGTAACATTATGGAATACGAAAAAAATTATAGAATCTTCAGTTACACTTCTTATGAATGATCTTTCATCACAAGAGGTATGCAACACCTCCGTTAGCAGTACAAAGTATTTTGATAAGATCAGCATCCATGTATAATTTCAATAAATGCTGGTCAGCAACCTAACATAGGCATGTGGTTACTTATCGTACCACTGATGCAACAAGTGACATTACCATGACATACCAGGTGATACACACCATATGCTTATTTGCAGTTATTGATGTGAGTGTTTATGAATGCCTATGTAGTGTTTATGAAGGTCCTTTTACTCCTCATGAAGCAGTACACGGGACCGTTCATAGGACGTGTTTCCAAACGCTACAAATGCATTACATTGCAGCAATTTAAGGTTTGTGTTTGTGGTCTTCCCCTATATCATCTTTTGATGGCCACACATATTAATAGCTTTTTAATATAATTGGTAATTACCCAGAGGGGGCCAAAGGTTTATTGTATTCCAGCCGGAGTCAAATGTCTGTCTACATATTACAGTTTAAATTGGATCTGTTATGGGGGTTTAATGAGTGATGAAAGGAGGTCATGAATACATAAACATGTGAGAGGGACACAGCTATCTGGCCCAGAGCACAGAGATCAGTGTAGCAACATGAAGGGGGCCATTTTTAAATAGCTTCCTATCTGGAGCTTCATCTACAAGTGGCAAATATAATTTGGAAATGTGAAAATGTCCAGTTCTGTCGCCCCCTTCAGATATATTAATATGTTAAGGCATCGAGTTGGACCATTCTGTAGCCCTGGGCCCCGGCGAAGAACTGGAAAAAAATTTCATTTCCACACTTATCAAATAAATCTGAGCAGTCTGAAACAAAGGCCTTTGGGTTTGCTGCTGCCAGTTTCTACACCCGGGATAAAACTCTACTAGTGTCATTAATCAGACTTAAGGCCAAGTCTGAATCACAGTGGTCACCGGGGGAATCGGTCCTTCATGGACGAGAACACTGAAAAACCTCGCCGGCAATGGCCCAGCTCTTGGTGATCTGATCGCTAGAAAACCCAGGAATGAAGCCTGTGATAAAGCTATCGTACGCATGACACTGCATCCACATGACGCAGGGCTCAGAAGAACCCAATCAAAAACATTATGACTGCAAACACTACGACTGTGTTAGGACATTTTTCGTTAGCTGTAATGCGCTGTCGTAACTGGTTATGACAGGTGTAATATTATGTTAATTTTTTTGGGTTACCTTTGGAATCTGTTATTGCCTTTTGTCAACATGAGGACCAGAGTTGTGCCAATGAAAATCAAGAAAACAGAATCAAATCAATAAAAATATATACATATGTTTTTTGTCCCAACTAAATTATCATGTATATGCACAAAAAGCACTACTGTTTGATACATGACATCTGACTGTTCAGAGAGTCTTCCCTCACTCAGGTTTGGCTTTGAGGTCAGAATCATAGTCCCCTCTCATCTGCTCCCAATCTGTTCACACTCACCTTTGGTTTCCTAGGAGACCTCCCCAAAACTGCCAGGTGCATCCAAGCCTGCTGACCTCCTCAGACCTGTCAATGCATAAACTGCTTCAAGAATACTGATGAAATTATTATTGTTATCATTTATTTTTCTGTCATTGTTTGAGTGGTAGGGGAATATAATGGCCAGGAAACTGGGTTTGCAATCCCCTGTCAATACTGTTTATACTAAAAATAAGAGACGTGACAGAATCCTATTAGTCTTTGGAGGTTCTGGCTGACGCGCAACTTTCGGAGTTAACGGTGCCTACTTCTCCGTCTAAGTAATTATGTAATGGAAGGAAATATGTTACCTAAAAAAGAAAAATAACGTGTCATTAGGAATTAAAATAAGCACACAAATAAAATTCCATATATTTACTGTAAATAAAAATGTATGAAGATTAAAATTTAGGGTAATTGTAATGGCTCTCAGTTTTGTACATAAAATGCAATATTTCACAAAATATGCATATAAATGTGTGTGAGTGTGTGTACATAATGTATTGAAAGGGCAGTTAATGTGACACATAAGAAAAGCATTTAAGAAAATGTGTAATGAGAGTACTAAATTGCCCATTAGCAGCACTGCACATGCTCTTAATTAACCGTGATTTCATGCTCTTGTTTTTTTAAAGTTTTTTTTTTTTTTTTGTAAATAAATATTAATATAAAGGGAGCATCATTGTTCTTTAATTTCCTCTCCTGTCCGCCTGCTCAAGGCTGAAATGATTGGATCTGGGTTTGCAATTTTAATGCTTCCATAACGAGAATCATCCTCTCTTAAGGTTCCGAGGGTATTGCATGGAAACGACTGTCTCTAGTGAGCACAAATCATCTGTTCAACATAACAATGCGCATTAAACAGCCATTAAATAATGAAACATGCACACACGCACACACATACATGTTTAAAACACTTGAAAATTAGAAGACACTTTTCTTGGATGATCTGCTACCATATATCTTCATTCTTTTTGTGTTTTTTTTTTTAGTTTTTCCAGATTGTACTGGAGATCGTACAGGAGATTTGAAATTTGAGTTTGCTCCGGATTGTCCTGGAGATTGTCACGAGGCTCATCATGCTATTTGATGAGCTAGCCGAAGTGGTGTGAGAAGAAACGGGGCCGTCTTTGTGAACCCAGGAGCTGAAGATGCGGTTCGCTGCTGGTGACTCATCCCACTGCCACAATATTAATATTAAAGTGGCGTTAATTTGACCAAAGCGTCTCCCGAGGGTTGCTTCAGACAAGATAATGATGTCCCAGGTGAGATGGGGGTCAGAAAGGGTGTGACTGTGTGAATACGAATAAGATTGCTTTATTCTAACTATATATATATATATATATATATATATATATATATATAACTATAACTATTACTGTCCAAACGTGGATATCTGCTTCTCTAGTTCCAATGCTGCCCGACTGATACTGGAGGTGTCCATACTAAATGATGAAGTATGTGTGTCATGTGTGGTTTGTCGAGTGTGTGTGTGTGTGTATCGTTTTAAGTGGAGAGATTTAAAAATGGACCAAGAACATCTGCAAAGGTACAGCAGATTTCCTGGCATCATTGCAGTATAACAGTTAACTTGATCCACAGATCAGCTTCCAGCCAGTCAGAAACATACGGCAAGAAGATGGATAAAAGCATTAGGAAGCACCAGAGCCTGCTGTACACATGTCGACTTGGTGCGGAGTGACCAGCTTTAGGGCAGCATGTCCTTCTCGGGCTCAAAGACATCCTGGATCCCGCAGAGGGGAATAAATGCTTCTGAAATGTCAGCACTGATACTGGCGCTAGAACTGTGTTAGCAGCAAATGGAGAAAAAAAAAAAAAACCTTGGGCCCAAAATGTCTTTCCCCTCCTCTTTTAAGTTGCTAATTGGTTTGCCCATGTCAGTGTCAGAAATGTCTCTGTGATATTTGCAGACCTACTGTAGGATCCTGCCTGAGTAAATTAGTCTGTGGCACGGATTCTATCAACATTTGACTTGGAGATAAGTGCTAGTTCTTATCAATGCAAACATTATATATTTGGCGACTGCTGTCGAGAGGCACGCCTTCAATTAACTGCTTGTTGAAGTATGCTCTCACTGAAGTCACAATCAGTCAAAAAAAAAAAAAATCCTAATCAATTCCTACATTTTTATTCTTTTGTACATAAAGGCATTAATTATGCAGCAGGCTTGTTTGGATCCAATTTTCCATACTAAGGTGTCTGTGCATACAGAAACAGTGCAGAGCTTTGCATTCTAAATAAGACCAAACAATTAATTGCTCGAACAGGAAAATACAGTCCATCACACGAATATTCCTGCAGTGCTATATTTCAGAAAGGACTGCAGAAATGTGAAACGCAGATTCAGTGATGTAAATTTTGGCATGTCTCCTCGATTGTAACAACAGACACGGAAAAGCCTGATGACCAAACATGCAGCAATTATGCACATTATAAAGCAGATGGAAAATAGCCATTGGGATCCTGTGGGCTGGAATATCTATGGCCATAGTGGGTACACTTTGGCGTTTATTCTGTACACCGGGGATGTCAAAATTCGATCCTGGAGGCCCGCAGTGTCTGCTGGTTTGTGGTGTACATCAGGACCACGGGGGGTCGTTGATTGGCTAGAGTCCACACACAATGTTCCTCTTAACGCCTTCATTTTCTGTTGATTGAAAGGAAACCGAAAAAAACCTTGAGACACTGCAGCCCTCCTGACGGTGGTGTGTTTTCACGCACCTGGTCTGCACACACAGTCCACGCAGACCAGCTGCTGATTGGAGGACAGGTATTTCTCCAACCAGGACCACCTGACGCAAAAAAAAAAAAAAAAAAAACACTGTTGAGGTAACCCAAGAGAGCCGAGGCTAATTAAACCCGCATTAGCCCTGGAGGGATGAGGCTAATGCTCGGCCCCCGCGGACTCCTGGACGCACTCCAGCTGACTGATAAGGCTGGAAAGCCGGGGCTTAAAAATCTGCACCTGTAGGGGCTCGGCCCGCCCTCACGGGAGGGACCCTTTTAAGGCCCGAGCTAAGCCGCCCGGAAGCTTTGTTTGCAGATTACTTCGGCCCTGGCTGAGCTAATTTTATTAAACCGCCGCGGTCGCCGAAATAATTGACTCTCGGAACGCGAGGCGTGCGGCCTCTTCTCGCTAAGCGGTGGGCGGTGGCGTTTTTTTGGAAAAGGAAAACCTTGAACCCTCAAGGTCTGCGCTCCGGGGGGCAGCGCTGAGCGCTCTCTCCCTTATAGATAACCTGTACAAATCAGCCGTTCGGCCGAACTCAGGGACAGTGAGATAAAATATATGGCCTGCCGCTCGGCTGATGGAAAATCAACATTTAATCACCGTTTCTGTGCTCTACTAGGAAGATGATTATCATCGGGGGGAAGGTAGCCCATCATTTATGCTGAAGTAGGGGGCTTATGCATACCCATACATTATTTCTGTTCTCGGGGAAAAAATTGTCAGGCAGCCACAGATAATAGGAAATTGTGTAATAAAAATGAGGAACAATCACCGGAGAAACAAAATAATAAATACAGCATCATGGGGTAAGAATGACTTTGAATGTAGGTTACAACTCGGGTAATAAAACAAGTTTTTTTTTTTTTTTTTGCTTTAAAACTCTATAATGACATTGAAAATTGAGAGCGAGAGAGAGAGAAAAAAAACCATTCCCCATAAAATGTCTGACACATTCTTTAATCTTCCAGAACTTCAAAAAATGAAAAATAACCAACAAACTTAAAACTAATTAAACCTTTGATCAGAAAACATTTCAATTGGTCCAGTGTGAGGGAAAAACACTTCTCAGGCAGAGATCTAAAGCAGGTGAGCCCGCCTCAAATATTATGATGTTAATTGCACTGCTTATATCAAAAGAGATGGGGTTTTTTTCAGTCACAATTTAATATCTTTAATTTCATAATGTTCATGTTGGCAGTCATAATTATGCGAGTCGAGACTCAACTGGAATACTTCATTTGAAATGACGTGTCATGATTAATTCTTTATTCCACAAAGTCAAGTTAACTTTTAGCCTGACACTTTCCCTTTGCTCTTTTTATGATTTAAAGGATATGTTTGGGGGAAATAAGAAGCCTTTTAAATGTTGTTGCCATGACCACTGCGCAAAAAAAATGTACAAACAAATCAAATGAAAAGGGGATTTCCAACCCACAGTTTATCTCAGTGTTCGTTCAAAAGTTAGTTTTTGAAGATTTGTTTTATTGATTATTATGAAATTAACTAAATATAAAATTGTGATCAATGCTTTGCAAATATGCACTTTATATACTCTAAAATTGTTTCTCAACATAACATGTAGAACTGTACTGACCTATTTTCTTCGGAGATATTTTCTAAAACATCTTATAAAAGCAGTTTCCTTAAAAATAGGATTTGTGATTTTTTTTTTAAAAAGATGACACCATTTTTTATTATCCTTAAGCCATTTTGGGAGCCAAAACTGAGATTTACCCAACGCATTGCATTTATTTGCAGATGTTTTGAAAATTATTTTCTGCGGTAATCTGCCAAAGAAAGTATTTCAGCAGAGAGACTTGGCTACATGCCACTTCAGTGTGAGCTGGAATATTCCAGAAAAGAAGACTGAAGAAGTGATTTCAGCTGTGATGTCTCTCCGGAGACTGATAAAAGATGACCCCGAGGGCTTCAGATAAAGGGCTTCAGCAGTGCATTGAGTGGCACTTGTTTCACATTTGAAAAACCAAGCGTTTATTTTGTGTGTGTGTGTGTGTGCGCGTGTGTGTGATGTGTAAATGTATTTGTAACTGCGTATAGACATATACAATATGTGCTTGTGTATTGTGTTTGTATATTTATATAAACATATATTTACAGATGTATTTATAGACATAGTGTGTGTGTGTGTGTACCCTATATATAGAATCTTGTGTTCCGTGTTATACAACATGTATATTATGGTGCGCATTATATATACCAAAATTCTCTGTATGAAATACAACAAATTACAATGACCTATCACAGCTAATACTCCCTTGGGAGGTTTCATCAATGATAGACTTTAATGTTGTACTGTACTTCTGCATTATCAGTTCTGAGCACACCCAAGTCTCCACAAAACAGCAAGTCGGTAATCCTCTCAGTATGTTCACAGATAGCTGATCAATCCAGAGAGCGCAGCCACTTCCTCCAGGCAGTAAAATCTAATTATATATATATATATATATATCAACATGAGAAATACAAGCTAGCCAAAAGTTTTGAATTGCTTTGTTTTCCATTCCCTGATGCATACGCATTTGTTTATTTTTTATCTTTTGAAAACACCTTAGGGATGTGGGGGGGGGGGGCAGAAAATAAACAATTGATCTTAGAAGATGAGTCGGTGCGGTCTTTCAAGGAGACGTGGCGGGGAATCCATTTTGAAGAGGGACCCCCAGCGTCGCGATCGGTTCGCCGGCGACAAAGGTTGCGTTTCTTCCATCCGACGACGGAGGCAAACAAACGATAAATCATCGACGATCGGAAAATGTGTTTGCGCTGGCGAGAGCACAGTGCTAATAGCCGCGTTGCCGCCGGTGACGCGGGCAGGCAAAACTAATTTCGCGGTCCCACTCGAGCGGCGCGAATACTCCGTCATCCCGCTTTTTTTTCGCGAATCCGGGAACGTCCGAGGGCGCGTTCATCAGCTTCGGTTGGTTTTTCACAAGAGGAGAGTCCGCTCGGCAGGCACGTTACAGGAGCGCCTTTCACACTAAAGGTCCTACGAGGGGTAAACGCCCTACTCTTGTATTCGGGGAGAAAAACATAAATATGAATGACGGAAATGAATGCATAAATCAAGTGCGGTGCAAAATACATCTCTCTGGTCTCATATTCTCATCAAACATGCATGCCTTAAAGGGCCGGGGAAGAGCCCGGTTCCACTTAAACACGACAAATCTTTAAGCTGCCCCGTGACCTCTGGCTGTCTGTGACAAAGCGTGCTTTAAAAAAAATTGGGTCACCCCTCTGAAACAGGTCAGAGTCCACCCTCGTGAGGTTGGAGAAAAACATCTCAGTAATTTGGTTTGTACGGGGAGAAGAGATCAATCTCAATAATTTACAATGAGCTCCATCGGGGAGAACATAATGGAAATACTTTTAATTAATGATAAAGGTCACTGTTTTTTCCGGTTTGGGTGGGGAAGTGGGAACTGGAATTGGATGAGGGCGACATTTACCGTCCCCGGATAGATCGCTTCATTCTTTCTCCTTGGTGTGCCCCTAACGGAAAAGCTGTTCCATCTATTTAACATCGCGCTGGCCCACATTACATTGCCTGTCTTCGGACGTCCCTTCCACGGGATCTCACCTGTTTTAAATGTCTCCCTCATACATTGTCCCTGAGATCCACTGCGTCCCAGGCAGCCCTGTAATGGAATGTCTGCCCTGACATTGCTGAGATGAAGCTCTTCTCACCGAAGGGTTTACACACAGGCACACACACACACACACACGCACACTCATGCAAACACACACACACACACACGCAAGCACACACACACACACGCAAACACGCACACACACACACATACGCAAACACACACACACACACACACACACACACACACAAAGACACGCATGCACACACACACACAGGCACACACACACACACGGACACTCATGCAAACACACACACACACACACGCACACACAAAGACACACACGCACACACACACACACACACACACACACACACACACGCACACACACAAAGACACGCACGCCCACACACACGCAAGCACGCACACACACACACGCAAACACGCACACACACAAACACACACACATACAACACATACAGTATACAAGTATAAACAGATACAATTTACAATTTTAATAAGCCCGTTCCTCATAGCAACCACTTTGGGATACCAAACATTGAATTTAACTGGACAGAGTGCGAATTCTGGCTCTTAAATGCAAATCCAGTTAAATGAAAAATAAGGACCAAGCGTATTTCAATTAAGGATGAGGAATTAATTGTGTGAGAATTGCTTATTTATTTTTTGGGTCAAAGTGAATTTACTGTAGATGTACTCCAGTATCATGTCTATTGATGTAAATAAGCATTGTCTACAGTGTGTGGTCAATAACACTCAATAGGATTGTGCATTGTAAACAATCTACTGCAATGCAACATGTACAGTTTTTTTTTGGACTCAGTGATATGACTGCTCCCCTTTTGAAACAGTGAAGGCACGTCTCCGTTCTATTCTGTTGATGAGATAAAAGTGAACTAGAATCACAGTGACGCTGGTAATATATTGTGCTTTCTGCAGTGTATGTTTCAACAGGTAAGTAATGCATAATGCGTAATGCATTATAAGAAATCGTTTGGTTGTCATATACCTAATGGTTGTTGTATTTCAATGGCAAAGTTAACAATATAGCAGCATATAATGAACCGATTGTTTTTCTCTTTGGCAAATGCACATAACAGGTAGTTTGTCCTTGACTATTCAGCTGTACTCATTAGGTTATCCTTTCCAGGTAAAATATTCTATTGAGAATATGTACATTCTTTTCTCTGAGGATCAAATTATCTTGACAACAGCAGAGAGTAAAGTAGTGGATTTATAGCTGCCATCATGAGACAGGCTTAAGACCTGTAGTCAGTCCAGCGAGCCGATATGCAGAATCAGTCCAGCGAGCCGATGTGCAGAATCAGTCCAGCAAGCCGATGTGCAGAATCAGTCCAGTGAGCCAATGTGGAGAATCAGTCCAGCAAGCCGATGTGGAGAATCAGTCCAACGAGCCGATGTGCAGAATCAGTCCAGCGAGCCGATGCGCAGAATCAGTCCAGCGAGCCGATGTGCAGAATCAGTCCAGCGAGCCTATGTGCAGAATCAGTCCAGCGAGCCGATGTGCAGAATCAGTCCAGCGAGCCGATGTGCAGAATCAGTCCAGCGAGCCGATGTGCAGAATCAGTCCAGCGAGCCGATGTGCAAAATCAGCCCAGCGAGCCGATGTGCAGAATCAGACCAGCGAGCCGATATGCAGAGTCAGTCCAGCGAGCCGATATGCAGAATCTGTCCAGCGAGCCGATATGCAGAATCAGTCCAGCGAGCCGATATGCAGAATCAGTCCAGCGAGCCGATGTGCAGAATCAGTCCAGCGAGCCGATGTGCAGAATCAGTCCAGCGAGCCGATGTGCAGAATCAGTCCAGCGAGCCGATGTGCAGAATCAGTCCAGCGAGCCGATATGCAGAATCAGCCAGCGTGTTCTATCCCTGGTTTCTTTTTCAGGTCCACCACCCCACCTCTCCCCCCTCATCGGAGGACAAATTTATCACTTTACTAAAGTTCAAGGATAAGGAATTTATAAGGCTAGCTGAAGCCACTTGAACACCCTCACCTTTTAGCCCTTGAGATGGTGAAGGAAAGAGGGAAAGACCATTCAGAATCTAAAATTTATAGTATAAAAATCATGAAATCCAGAAAAAATTTTTAATTAGAAACAATACAGGACAATGCAAAATAAATAACAATAAGTAAATGAATAAAACATCCTATTAAAATATGATAGGAGCTGAGGGGAGTTTGTGTTTGGTGGAGTGATATGTTGGGATTATATATGGTACGAGAAGAGTGTGGTAGTAGAGTATCTGAGAACGTGTGTGGTTTTATGAGAGTGGCGTGAGAGAGTTAGTACCTCATCCAGAGCTGGAGACCCTGCCCCTGGGAGCCTGTTCCCCAGGCTGGGGAAGTGCAGGACGAGGGGGGGGGACCTTGATAACGAGGCTGAACTGCGGAGCCCTGGGGTGGGGTGGGGGTGGGTTATGGGGGGGGGCACACTGCCAGCGGGACGCTGGTTACAAAGTGTCCTCGGCCAAGCGATTAGGCTGCCCGCCCCCACCACTAGCACATTAGTCTAGCAACAATAAAACAGGGGGAGAGAGAGTGAGGGAGAGAGAGAGAGAGGGAGAGAGGCGTGAGAAAGAGGGAGCAGGAGAAGGAGAGGTAAAGAGAAAGAAAGCAAGAGAGAGAGAGGGGGGCAGAGAGAGAGGGAGGGAGAGGAAAGAGAGATAGAGAGTGAGAGAGAGAGAGAGAGAGAGAGAGAGAGAGATTTCCTCTGTGCCTCACCACCTGCAGTGCCCTGATAACTGCCCCTCCGCCCACCCGCTCTGCAAAGCCCAGCATGAAGATTTACACCCACAATCTCAGCGTTAGGGTGGGATCTGGGCCCGCTGCCCTAGATAATCTTTCCTCTTTTTTGGGGGGGGGGAGGGGGGGGTGTGGGTAGGAAATAAATGGCTTGCCCCTAAATGACCTCTCGAAACACAAGGGAATGCTGCTTTTTGTTGTCAGGTTGGATTCAGTATGAAAGCGGGTGGAATTGTTCAGCTTTTATTAAACGCTGTATCGCTGGGTCAAACGGAGACGGGCACGAAATCAGCGCCGTCAGTCGGCTGGCTAGCCCCTCCCACTAGCCCCTCCCACTCGATTTCCCAGGTTTCACCGTGCCTCTTTGGCACGGCTCCTTGGCCCGATTACCCACAGTGCGAATGCCGGTTTTGGCACAATATCAAAGTCTCTGACAGAAGAGGGAGCATTTGCCACATATCCCTTAATCCACACCCCCTGCCCGGACCCCACCCCGGTGGGCGGGGCACGAACGGAAACCTCCCGCAGAAAGATGCTGCTGCGTGCACGCTAGGCTAACGCAGGCGCCACAGGGTGAGGGTTCGAGGCCTGCTTCCGTAGAGGAGGAGGGAGTTCACACCGATGAAAGGCAAAGCAATTGAGCCTTCGAGGGCCCAGCTACTCAGTGACACTGCACAAAACTGCGCACAAAAATAAAAAAAATTATTTTTTCCTCAAACAATTCTCAGTATTAGGGGCTATGCCAACACTTCAAATATTTCATAAAGATTCATGAACTTGGATCTCAGACAGTACATTGGGTTATACTGTGCAACTGTTTTGGAAAAAAAAAAAATGAATACAGTGTTTCAGCTCTCATTGGTGATTCACTATCTTTCTTTCTGAAAATTTGAGCTATTTTTTTTTGCTCTTGCAAGCCCAGTGCAGAACTGACGACAATCTCACTCTCAGCAATCAGCACAGTTCCGCAGCTTGTTTTTTGGACGAGGCATGGAAATGCGCTGTAATGCGGATGTAATTTCGGGGGAAACGTAATCTGTTCACCAGGCCGGTTCGCCGTCTGCCCGTGGATAAATAACGCTGGAGGGGAAACGACGTGGGCAAATGCTCACGCTAATAAACGAGCTGCATTAACTCTGTTTACTCGTGTTTATGCGATGCTGTGGCCCCAGTTGCAAGGGTATCATCACAGTCAGACGAACAGCCTCGCTCTGCTAAAGCAGCACTTTCGGCTTCTAATTTCACAGCAGAGAAACTGCTGACTTATCCGCACACGGCGAAACATGACAGATGTACACATTTTTGACTGCTGCCATAACAAATAACTGATATGTATATATATATATATATATATATATACTGATATCACCTTACCACATGTATTTATAGAGTCAGCGCGCTTTTAGAAACCATGAAGCTGCAGGAAATGATGTATTTAGGGATTTACCTTGATTGCTATGAAGATAAGCACAGCCAGTGAGTCTGCTGAATATTGGAACAGGTGCTGTATCTGGCTGTCTCCTGCGTTCTCCACCGCTTCGTACGCTACCTGCAGACCTGCAGAGGCCACCTCCTCCCCCCACCGCGAGACTCTGGGCGGGATAAATGCCGCACGGGTTCCATTGGAAAAAACAGCTGACGGGAGCCCCGCGGGCTTAGTCTCAAAGGTGGCGCCCGCCGCGATCCTCCGGGCCACTCCACCGAGAGCCGCGGCCGCGCTTTGATGGCGCCGGAGAGCTGACAAGATTGCGGGAGAAGTGCCGGCCCGGTGTGGGTAAGGGGTGAAGTTCGGGCCGGAAAAAAAAAAAAAAAAAAAAAGCCGAGGCTGTGGCCTAAGCACTCTCCCGCAGTGCCTCCTCGCTTCATCCCCCCCCACGCTAAAGCCGGAGCGGAATAAACACTCAGAGGATTCTGGGAAACGGCTGAACGGATGGGAGCCTAATCTCAAAGGAAATGGCCGCAGCAATTCTCCGGTTCACTTCAAACTTAAGTCCGGAGTCTAGACTGCAAGGCCGGGGATGCTCTAGATCTGGCCCTGAAGGCCAGTGGTGCTGCTGCTGGTTTTTCTTTTCTACCTAGCGACTAATTGATTGATTAATGCCGCTGATTGGCTGATTGAGATTAAATCATATTTAAATCAGTCCTGATTAGAGGGGGAAGAATGAAAACCAGCAGTACTGCACGCCTCAAGGGCCAGATTTCAGTATCCGTGCTGTAGCGTTATAAGCTTAAGATGAAAAGTTTAAACCTGTGAATGGAAAAGGTACACAGGCTCCAGAGTCTATACGTTCCTTTATATTGTGGGTTAAAATGTATTATATGCTCATTGAGACAGAAAGCAAAAGTTAATTACTCTAGTACAATTTAACGTATTTTTTACGGGCTGCAACTGTCCCTGGATCATGTTGCAACTCTCCCCAGGCATGGGGTGAGTTGCAACATCTGACTTCTTCCACTCAAATATATATATACTGAACTATATGTCATATGTGATCATCTTTACATGGCATGGGTAATTAATAGGCAGATGTACATTCAATATATTCAAATACGGTTGGCCTAATCCAAATAGCTTCTGAGTAATTGAGAGAAATGCAAAAAAGTATTGCAGAAAGGTCACGTATTCACAATGCATTTCAGTGAATTCCCTCTCCGTAAGGGAAGGTAGAGTGTTGCCCACAGTTAGTGTAGGTTTCTTTAGCAGTTTACGGACGGTGGTTCCTTTTTTGGCAATAGAAAATCATTACAGCTCTCCTTTCAGTATCTGAAGCTTGTGCACCTTTCACAGAGCATAAAAAAGCATCCTCCAAGCCAGAGTTTCATGGCCAGGTTTGGAAAAGCTGCTTTTTGGTGGTGTTTCTCAAAAAAATTCCGGATCGGCCCTTTTTCATATAGAGCTCAAAGCCGCACCAAAAAGCCGGCTTCAAGGTGGCTTCTCCCCCCCCCCCCCCCCCCCCCCCCCCTTCCGTCTGACAGAAGATGTGAGCAGATCTATGGGAGAAGTTCGCCACTGACCGCTTTGATGCATCCCCCCAATACTGAACCGGTATTGGAGACCCGGGCGAACTCGGGGCCAAGCGACATTTTCCCTCCGTTTGAAGCGATGGCGGTAGCAAGCAGAAGGCATTATCTGGCCGTTATTACTTTGGCACTCATTATAAGAGCGCATCGAGGAAGCAGCATCCAGACGAAAACTGTATCGACTCCTCCTCGGGTTCTGCTCGAGGACAAAGACCGATAATTGCAGGGAGGGCGATATTAATGGCCACCGCTGCGGAAGCGGTTCGAAAGCTTATGAAAGCCCCGTCGTAAATAGACGAAAACACGTAAAATAAAAAAAGGGCAAGTACGACTACGTGTAATTTAACTTAATGGATTCATCCTGGCTTTGTTTCTGTGTCACCGCAGTGTGACCTCAGGCGAGCACTGCACAAGCTCCAGCCGTACGGCTGACTCACCAATAGCGTAACACCCTCTAGCCTCTGAGGATTGTGGGTAAAGGGATCAAAATGCCAAATGCCGTGTCCACCGCAGGCCTTTATTTTCATATTCAACCTGTATTTACTGACAACTTAATGCTCTTTCAAACCAAAATTGGTATCTGTGATTTCCAGTATAATAGAATCAGGAGAAAAATTAAAATTTTAAATAAATAAACATTTTTCGGAAGGGCAAGGAGGAGACTGCTTGTAACACTTGCTGTCGACAGACTAATTGCACAGTAGGAGGGAAAAGAATTTTGTTTGCACCAACAAAGATAACCACTTGAACTCTTCTGTGTATTAATGGCTGAGAGAAATGATGTTCATTTCTTTTTCCATCATTCGACAGACAAGAAAATAGTTTGCATTTAAAATGCGGACCCAGAGTGGATTGTTTTCACCTTTTTTTTTACAGTGCCTGTTATTTCGACAGGCATAGTTCAGAGAACCCACAGCATCTATCAAATATATTACAGGAACAGTTTTTCCATCAAAAAACATCAATTCTCTCAAAACATAAAAGGAACTATCACAGTCATAATTATTTTTCCCCTCTAACTAACATGACCAAGTTGATGTAAGTAATAATGAAAATGGTTTTTCATTTGCTGAAATTTGCTTAGATGATGAATTTCCAGTTGATGAAATAATGTGTCTTTGGGTAGATCAGTTAATACAGTGAATAGGCACTTGGATGTTTTCCAAAGCAAGCGATTTCCATTTCCCTCAGAAGAATGCTCAAATTCCCAGCTTCATTAATGCCAATTTTCAGGCTTCAAAGGCTTTTTTTAAATAAATGTTAAAACACACTTTAAAGGGAACTGTCAAACGATCAGATGATTGTTTAAGAGGGACTTTCATGTTTTTTTAAAAACAATGAAGACTATTTCTCCCATGGAAATTTAAGGGACAAAATCCCATGAACACAGTTCCATTTGGAATATTTACTACTTCCAAAATGTGGAGTGCTTGGAAAAGAAATATGAATCAATGCAATTAAAAATACATACTGCAATAAAATGATTTAACATCATCAATATTCTCCATATAGTGGGAAGTGTTACAAAATCTTTGCTGGCCTGGGAATATACTGCAGTATGCTAAAAGGAGATATATTATCATTTCTGTTAGGGCTGCTGTTCTGTCATAGGCAGAGCCTGACCTCCAAAGAAATGGGGAATGGGCGACCAGGTGTGTTGCATCACCATTGATGCAACAAAAAGACATTACCAGGACATAATAAGAGACACACACCAGGTCTATTTACAGTTACATGACCATTCATGAATGCCCATGTAGCACTTGTGAACGTACTATGTAGTGCTCATAAAGGAGTTATGAAGCTTATCACTCTCATGAAGGACCATGCATAGAAAGTGTTAAAGATTTTAGATCTAGTGTACACTGTGTCTGGGTAGGCTCAAAATACTGGTAGCATTTCAAAAACTGTCAGTTTATCCCTGAGAAACATAAAACGACAGAGAGAGTTTGATTTGAATACTTTGGGGGTGGGGGGGGAGCTGTTTCTTTTTAAACTGATGCTCAGTGATTTGTGGCTTCTAATACCGAATTTCCCCTTCAGCAACCACAACCTGCCAGCACAAGAAAGGTCACCGTTGCTCTGGAATTAATTGAGGGCCCATTTTCAGTTCCACGATTGTGCGCAGCCTATTTTAAAAGAGGCTTTTGAATCGTGGCACATTTCCTGCAGCTTTTTTGATGCATCATAAGGCATTGGGCAGGACCACAAAAGTGTTCCCTGACAGATAAATGTTCCTACAAAACTGAAATATAATTGAGACATTTGCCTGGAACACCGGTGATTAGGTTTCTTTCTGACAGTTTGAGAAGGAAAATAAATTATTTGGACTTCTGTGGTTTCATCTCCTTCTTTAAGCGCAATGGTTCTAACTCTCTAAACCCACGATGAATCATTTCCACATTACACCCATAAATATATTTTTCTCACCTGCCAAGAATACAGTACAGGCCCTACAAAATATTTCCTATGCCCAGTTGTACTTATTCACAGATTAAACTGTGACCGTATTCTAACCATTGTTCATTAATCATCGCTGCCGCGGTGACTTCCGACGCAAGCAGAATGTATTAAATATGCATTGTCAGACCGCAGCTCAAATCATAGTCATCGGCATACACAGGCAATCCACAGGTGCATGGACGGAGATGCACTGATTACAGTCACAATTTCACCTCTTGAACATAATTGACCATGTGCATAAAATTCAAGGGAAAAGGTAGAGTCAATGATCTTGAGTTTAAAAGATCACTAAACAATGCAGGACTGTAAACTGTATTTTACACACTGTGCCTTAGTAGCTAAAAAGTCCCCCCCCCCCACCAAATCTCTGTCTGCCCCCCCCCCCCCCGCCCCAAATCTCTGTCTGCAAGTGCCCACCCACCCCCCACCTCCCCCCACCCCCAGTCACAGCAGTCTAAATCTGGGACTGTTATCAGCATCTACAGAGTTATATCATTACAAATGCATATTTGACCCAGCTCTGCTTCCGTGCAATAACTTTTGAAACCCATCCTGGGTTATGCATAAATGCGAGTGAAAATCCTCGCTGAATCTCGTCAAACGCATGTGACGGTAGTCCTTTTGTGATTCATACGGGATTACAGCAGCGGCGGCGGCTTATCGTAGTCTCCTCGGCACATTATCGGGAAGGTAACAATAACCAGTGGGACGATTAATGTCAATTAGACTGTTGAATTGGAACAGTGGGGGGGGGGATCCGTTGTTTTGTTGTCGGAGCTGCAGATGGCTCCCTGTCTGTCACAGACTTTGCCGGCGCGACAGATTGAGAAAATAAGATCTTGAAGGAATGTCAACAGAAAAAAAAGAGAATTCTCACTAATTTAAGAGGTGGTAGGAACCAGAACCTCATCTGAATGATTCATGAAATAAATTAAAGGAAATTCTGCGTAGCAAGTTAATTGCAAATTACAATGTGTCACAGTGACTCACCAGTAAAATAAACATTGGAAACAAATGCAGTAGTATTGGCCTTTCCAACAAACATGAGCAGATTGTGAAATTATAAGCGCACAATGATGTAATTATTCAAACCAGTGAACATCTTCCAACTAGGAAGATGCCCTAACAGAAACACAGTCATTCATTGGCAGGGTAACAGCAGAAACAATGATGGTCACTGTTATTATTCAATTCCATAGTCAGCAACATAACCATACTGCCGGATGGACTGCCTAATGCTCCATGTACTTTGAGTGAACTTGGACCTTGGAAAACATCTGTGCCCCTCATACTTGGAATGCAAAACAAAAAATTCTGAAACTTGATTCTTTTGCAGCACTGGGGAAGTTTTGGATCTTTTGTCTTGAATCTTGTTAATCTGGATTGTCACTGTTTTAACTGATGCCTGTTATTATTTCTTCTCTAATTTATTCGGAATTTCTTTATTTCCCGGGTCCCACCCTCAACGTGTCATCGAGAATGTTAAATAAATAAAGAATTTAATAAATACGCCAGTGGAAAAGCCCCCAGCATCTTAGTGACTAAGAAAGCTGGCTGTGGCCTATGTGTTAACTAGAACAGCTGGGAACGACGAAGGTGTAACTAAAACGAGTCAGTGAGGTGACTCAACACAGAAGGTAGTAATTCCACGTGTCAGTAACTACATGCCAGGCTTGAAATGGTTCTCCAGTTTTAAATACTTTTTTTCCTCCTTTTTTTGCATAGCTTCCGCTAAAACATGTCTCAGGACCACAAGAATGCAACTGAAAGTAAAAGTGTCTTGTATACATGCACTTCTCCATGCAGGTAAAAACAAAATTCATTTTGCAGAGCACTGTGTATGTCGTTGACAACAGGCCCTGTTGGTCGGTTTCTAGCACAGAGACATTATTTCAGGAAGTCTAATGAATGTTGACTGGTCAGATGAAGAATTTAATGTGTGGCTACATCCGACACAGACTTCATTTCTTTGGCCGGGACCAAACACGGAGACCTATGATTATTTTAACAATTCAGTCATTGCTTTTCGATTGGCTAATTTATGGTGGCCAAAGCATGTGATTAAGTCTCCCCACGCTGTAGAAAAATGCATTTTTTCTTTTTATTGCAAGTGTCTGGGCTTCTAATTTATATGCTTACACGAGTATGTGAACATGAACCTTTAGGGATTTCGCAAAACATTATTAGAATTGTGATGTTTATATTGCACGTATGTACAATTTTCAAAAATTGCCTGTGCGATGACCTTCTCATTCTGGTGTGTCTTCACATTCATGTAATTTTATTATGTATGGATCTACTTTAATAAGCCTTGTTGGCATGGAAACATAGTAGTTAAATGTGTCATACAGTTGGGCCTCCAAAATCAAAGTCCTTTTCATTGCTTACATCAGTGGTTCCCAACCCTGACCTTGGAGATCTATCATCCTGTTGGTTTTCAATCCCACCCAAACAAAGCACACATCATTCTACAACTAGAGATCTCACTGAGCTGCAAATTAATTGAATCAGTTATGCCAAATTAGGGTTGAGATGAAAACCTATATAGGTAGATCTCCAGGAACAGGGTTGGGAACCACCGACTAACACTGTCAAATATAAAGCACCTGTTTCATGTTATAAAATTCCTAAAGATAAACCAGCTTTTTTTCCAAGGCACACATATTCCCTAATAATAAAAACTAGTTTATCATCATATACTAAAATGAAGATGAGTTTATCTGTGCCTTTGGATGACTTTGTACATGCTTTCCACGCTCTTATTTTGAATTTTGAATCAGCGTCATGTTTTCAGTCAGTTTCCTTTCAGTAAGAGGACACTGGCAGGGCACCTCAGCATGACATTTTTCAATTAGGTCTTTACTCCCCTAGCTGGTAATAGATAATGATTGCGGATGAATCTTTCTGAGATAAAATAACATTATCTTTCACAGCAGGCTCACAGACATTCTTTGGCACTTTCATTTCGTTCTGTCCCTTTTCAGTTTTTTTTTTTTTTTTTAACTGTCAAAATGTTTGAACAATGCTTTGGGATTTGGGGTGGGGGGTGGGGGGGAAGGTGGTAAAGTCATCCGTGAGATGTTATTTGTTTTAATGACTGGTGTGAGGAACAATAATCTATGAATAACGTTCATGTATTGCATGAATACATCATAATTGTGTTAAGTGTGAGCTTGAAACAGCAGTGTATCCATATTGTGACTATGCTATTGAGATAAATGTCCTATGTGTTTTTTCCCCTCATAAATACTGTGAATGGAGAATGTATTTTTAATGTACACATACCAAAAATATTTTTTAATGTTGTGGAATCATCCATAAAAAGTCACATAGACACAAGTAATGCAAGGTAGAGGTGCATTAATTGAAGTGATTTACAGTTATGCCACTATTCCATCCATCCATTCATCCATCCATTATCTAATGCACTTTTTCCTGGTCAGGGTCACAGGGGGCTGTAGCCTATTCCGTGACGAGAGGGATTGGGTGAGAGGCAGGAATACACCCTCGACAGGTTGCCAATCCATCGCTGGGCACGCACGCCATTCGCTCACGCGACTCAAACCAATTTAGAATCTCCATTTAGCCTATTACACGTCTTTGGACAGTGGGAAGAAACCGGAGTACCCAGAGGATACCCAAGAAAAACGCGTGGAGAACATGGAACCCGGGATTCAAAACGGGGACCGTGAGGGGACCGTGCGATCCACTTCACCGCCTCGCCGCCCGCTACTATTACACCGCTACTCCTCGAGGTAAAGTCTCCGCGTTTCTTTCTTCCCATTTCACGAAATCGTGTCCACAGCAGGCCCCCAAGCAACATGTCTGCATCGTCAAGGAGCAAATTGTTTTCTGAATCTGATTGATGAAAAGATTCAAATAGCCCACCCAAGGCTCTCCTGTGCATGCTCCTTATCTGTATGGAAGACCGCAAGTTGCAAGTGACTCAAAATACCATATCTTAAAATAATATTTTTGTCTTTCTGATCTAAAGATCTCCCCACCCAAACTCTACGGTGACATTAAGTTTTGTTTATTTTTTAGCAAAAAGACACATGATTTTGGCCTGCATTTTGTGAATACATTTTTTTTTTTTTTTTTGAAGGGGGAAGGAAACCAGATATGAGGAGGGAGACTGGTGCCCTGACTTGGGAAGAAATGCTCCACAGTGGCTCTCGGCTGGCTCAGATACTGTTGGAGGCCTGCTAAATTGCTTGACGCGTTGTTCCAAAACTGAATTTATATTCCAAGCTGTCAAACTTTTCCCAAACTCTTTTTTTTTTTTGGTTTGTTTTGTTTGTATTCAGGAAGTTGACGGCGACTGTAACCATATTCCTGCCACCGTGGTGGCTGTGTAACTTGGGGAAAGAAAGAAGAAAGACGTATATTTTCTGCTCTCATTCTCACCAGCAGCAGCCTTGTCTGTAACGTTTGAGGAAGAGATTTGCAAACAGATCGCAGGAACGCAGCGGGGAGTAAATTTCCGCGAAACACACACGCGCCGGATTTAATGGGCGAAATGCAGACTTAAGAAGTGTTTCCTGGAGATAGCAGTGTTGTGTGCCTTTAGCCTTTGATATATACAGTACATCCTTAATGTGCATATGTATAACTGGGAATAAATATGCTAAAACCTAAGAGGGGATTATGGGGGTTGTAGTCCATTGAAATTCGGGCAAGTATGATCGCTTTTTTTGCCATAATATATAGCCTAGGTAAACAAATGGAGCAGAAAAAAATCTTCATTTTTGAATTTCAATGTTAGTGTTGTATACTTTTATTTTTATGAATGTCGACTGGGAGGTGCAGCAGGAGAAGTAAAGGGCTTTTGTTTCTTTGTGATCGCATCCTGGATTCTGCTCCCACATTTGTAGTCCATTTATCTGATTACCCACATAAATATTTATGCACTACCTGACCTTGAGATTTGCAATGGCTCATACATTGTCTTTGTGGCAAATACTCTTAACTGCTATTATTATAAAAGGGTGTTTCTTTTGAGCACCTGCATAATGTCCTTCTTTCCCTAGTCTTAGGAAACTAGTCTCTCACTTTAGACTGTGACTTCATTAAATGTGCAGTTTTTTCATAATTCTTTTTACCACCTCAGTAAATCTGGCTCAGAGCCTTCAAATGGTACCCAAAATATTCTACTATGCAACAGCAAAAATATTTCTGGAAAAAAAATTGATATATAGTCGGTGCATAGTGATCATGTTTTCATGTTATGTTTTGATCATCCTCAAACCTCACAACCGCAACAAACTCTAGCAAGCGAAGTTTTAATAGCTCCGCTCTGCAGTGGAGCTGGTGTGTCTTAGCTCTAGATAATCAGTTCAATGAGGGACTCAGCTTGCATTGCAATGTCATGTCTACTCTCTCAAAAAAAAAAAAGGTGTGCACTGCATACAGTAATAAGATCCACTTGCAGACACTGAAACTGCCTCCACAAGAGTATGCCTGGTGCTCTTTGTTCCAGTTGCCTCCAAAGAAGACCACGTCCTTTTGAAAGTGATAATACCAACGCCTCTGTCCAACGTAAGCCTGTCAGTCTGTGTAGCCCCCCAAGGGGTTTTACGCCCTCTAGTGTCCCGAGCCACTGCAAAACTGAATATCTCTTCAGCAGAAGTAAATAGGATCATCTACAGTCAGCCAAAGTACATTCATATCACACACCTCATCTCCCTCCACTGGCTAGCGACTGCGGTCTGAATAAAATACAATCTCTATTCTTAGTCTGCGGTGCAGAGAGAGGAGCAGAAAGCTTCTTACCTGCAATCTATAATCAAACCTTAAAGTCCTGCCGAACCACTCCACCCGGCATCCATGGTTACCTCGTCACCCCCTCCCTAAAAAGGCCGTTCTCTCTCGAACACGACTGTTCTCACTTCTGGGTTCTCATTAAAATGGGTTCACAGTCTTGATAGAAATATCGTGATGGCCAGAACAAGGAACTAGAATGGGCTTGATTTCCATAAAACGATATTTGTTTTATTAATTTTGGATACACGCCCCGGCGCTGTGTCTTGAGTATGTGATGCTTGCCTGTATCAGTACGGGTGGATTTAAAATGCAATTTAATTTCTTGAGCTTTTACGCCTTGTATTAGATGGATTGCACATCTGCATGCTACTCCTGTAATACTAGCTTTTTGTCTGGGTTAAAGGAATTTTCTCTGGGCTGACATTTGCACTAACCCTCTATCTATCTGGTGCAAATGTCACCCAGGAAAATTTTTTTTTTGTATTTTTTCGCTCAGATTATATTATCACTCAAATGTTTTGTTTTATTTGAAAGAAGCCATGCTTTGTGGTCAGTTTAATGTGTTTATCTTTTTTTTAGTGGTTCAATTATTTCATTTGTGATTATTATTTTACTGTTCTCTTGTTTGTGTCAAGCACCTTTTTATGTGATAAAGGGCTTTTTTCATTGCTATTGTTGTTATTTTATTGTCAGGTTGCTGCGCTCATAGCTTGTAAGAAGAGGTCATATAATTATGATTGCAATCACACACAGAACGTCCAAATGACTAATTTTAATAAACCATGGCATTCTGCTATTATCTAGTGTACATCAAAGAGACTGAGTTAGGATCTTCCTCATCCATAGACTCCCATTCTAAATTAAGGCTGTGTGAATCCTTTTTGATGGACTAATTATGTCAACAAAAATACATCATAAAGAGAGGTCTTTTTCGGGTCAAAAGACAAATGAATAAATAACAATTAATTAGACATCATTTTTTATCACCTTTAACTACACTGCGAAAATATTGGCTTGTTTTAGTTGGTGCTGGGCTGTCTTTGAATACTGCTAAGCTCGTATATACTCTTTAAATTGCAGGGGTCTATTGCTCCAATACATCTAGTTTAGTTTCCAATCTCGGGGTGCTCTCCCTGTGCATTATTTGAAAGCCGCCCAAGGTTACTGTGAAACTCGCTGAAGCTCAAGCACCCTAAATCCTAGCTCTTTACTTGGATTAAAATATGAGACTGTCCATTTATATGTCATTTATTTAATCGGGCAGTCCCAATGAGATGTGAATCTCTTTTTCAAGAGAGACCTTTCCAAGATTACAGTAGCAATCTCTGCCCCCCCCCCATCCTAATACCCATCCTCCACCCCTGCTCCACAGATAAATTTGCATCTAATGCATTGTATCTAAATTCATTTTTAATTAGTCGTATTGGAATACAAACAATAAAATGTTCTGAAAATGGAAGAGGTTTTTTTTTTTAAATTCCTCTGCTCCTCAGTGTAATGGCAGTAATCACACTATGCCTGATTAAAATGGCTGCCCGGCTTGGCTTGATTTTTTTTTGGGTTGTTATACTGATCAACTGCCATCTCTTGGCCAAGAGTCTCTGCATACAAACCTGTTCATCTCTGCAGAAAACAAATCAGCGCCACTTTTCAAATCAAATTGGCATTGCATGCAATCTTTGGTAAAAATATGTAAAATACAATGCATTTTACATGACATTTGAGCCAGCAGGCACAACTCTAATATTTCTAGATTACACAATTGCTCCTTTATTCTAGCATTTCACATATATACAGAATTCTGTTGGCTTAGGTGTTACTAGTAAATGGTTTTGAAACTCTTTAATAGAAAATCTCAAAGTCTCAAACAATCTCCAACTCCTGTGACTTTTTTTTTAACAACTCAAAGAAACTCATTGATCAAGGTGAATGTCATTTGCTCCTTTGTTAAAACACATACCATACAGCAGGTCAAACACATTTCAAAGCATGAGTAGTTGATTATAGTGAAACAAGGCAGGGAGAATTGTAAGAAACTGGCAAGATTTTTCTCATTTTTGACATTAAAGGGTTTGGAATGGACTCCAGATGCTGTCAGTTAAATAGGCATCATTTTGATGGAGCTTAGCAGTTTGAGTAGAAGATGATTACAATGTTTGTTTATTTGTTATTGGTGCAATTTTGGGGGTTTTAAGTACACATATCATTGAGGACAATTCACAAACAGTTACTCACATATCTGTCACATAAGCTGAGTCACTTAAAATGCCTCAGGCCAGGGCTGCCAATACACAAACGAAAAATAAAATAAAATACAAAAACACCTTCGGGGGTACATACGCAGGAGTGCACATATACACATGCAATATGTGAGTGTGCATCTGATAATATGTATACACAAAGCATTTGTAAACGTACAGTGTATATTACTATGGGCATACTTGAGTGTACTGTAGCATACTGAGTATATTACTATATATACTGCACATACATTTCACTGTTTACTGGCGAAGGATGTAATAAAAAAAAAGAGAAACTTGATCTCCAATATGGCAATGCAGTGTGGGCCATATGCCTGTTTTAGTGTTATGTGAATTTCAACTGGCACCTCCGTTTACGCAAAAGACAGCCAAACCACAGTTTCAGGCAGCGTTTTCAGGACAAAATGAGAAGCCTAATGAAAGCGAAAAAGCTGCTGCTTAAATTAACCCGTGCATCTGCCCCGCAGTCGCCCCGTTCTGTGCTTCCTGATTGGCTGAAGCTAAGTTTGGACGGCTCCTGCACTGCCAGATTGCTGAAGCTGTGTCCGTTGGCTTCATAAGACTCGATCGAAAGGTCGTCAAGGAGAACCTGGGGCCTCATTAATAAAATGGCCTTACAGCCAAATTGTATCTTTAATAGTGGCTTTAATGTGGAACACCATGACGGAACACTTATTCATAAAATCACACTGTGACGTGGAAATGATTGCATCTCTGTGTAAAGTTTATATGAGATGTAAATGAATGACCTGCTGGTTATGTAGAGGGACTGGAAGTTTGAGTACTGCGCAGTGCGCAAATCCCTAAAGTGGGCTATGTTTGTGCTATAACATTATCGATTATAACGTTCAATTGACAATCAATTTTAGGCATGGAGAGTGCAAGAAATGTCGAAATGCAAAATTATTTAGAGGAAAATGTCATTGTAGGCTAAAGCACGTTCACGTAAGTTCAAATTGAAATTAATTCGAGTTATATATATCGCATTTGCGCAAGATGCAAATATACGATTTTAAACGAACATAAGCTATTTTTTTCGGTCTCAGTAGTTATTTTTATGAAACGAGTGCAAGCACAACTTGGGAAATGATCTTAAAATTGCGTTTAAGTTTAAGTCCAAGAACATTTTTCTAAACGAGGCCCCAGGTTGCAAGTGGTGCTGTTATGCTTGCAGAAGGCAGTTTTCTCTCAAGAGCAAAAGAAAATGTCTTGGTTTGCTGTATAATTTTACTAACACGCTCATTACATGCGTGGTGAATGCTTACAATACTCAGAATAGAACTGGGTTTATTTTTCAATTTTATTCTCATTTCTTCCCCTTTTCCCATTATGGTAGGTTAATGCATTAAGTCATGCAAGTAATTAAAAATAAATGGCTAATTATGTTTTATTACAATGCAGAGCGTTTCATATTTTCTCCCTTTTTAATACAATTAAATTCAACTCTCAGTTGGTGTAAAAGTGAGCTCCCGTACGAGCTTGGCCTAGAAAGTGCAGAAATTATAGGCAAAGCATGAAATTTCATTTTATGTGGGTTTTGAAAAGAAAAATACATTGAAAAAAATCTTCCAGATGATTCTTCGGATAAAACAATGTGACCCGTGCGAACCTGACATTGAAATGCAAGACCTGTAGTTTGCAGTCTCACATGCTAAACATGCATCGCCTGATGAAACTAATGGAAACCCCAGACGCAATTTCATTAGGGCATTACGTGAGACCATGGGAAGCCCTGCTAACGTGGGAATCAAAACGGTATCATGTACCTTAATTATCTCTTGGTCAATTTCACTAACACTAGTTCTGGGTCCAAGTAAAAAATACTGATGAGTGGTTTGGGAACAACGTACATTTTTTGGGGGGAAAAAAAAAAACATTTGGGTCAGATTGATCTATATCCCACTGCTCTAGTATAATAAATTATTTTTAAAAAGATTGAGTGTTTAAACATGGCCACAAATACAGTTAAAACCTTTGACATTACAAGTTGCATAACACCCAAGCCAGTGCCAGGCATGTGTAACAAGTGGTTCTGCCTACACAGACCATGACAATCGTTTTTTCTAAATTCTCGAAATCGAGGGCCGATTTTCCCGAAATCTGTGTCTGGTGGGAGGAGCCAATTCAGTGCTAATGGAAGCTCATTGGCTGGAGCTGGCTTCAATTCGGCTCACCTGTGGTTGATCAGCCACACCTGTGGTTGTTCAGCCACAGGCATTAAAAGCCTGGCTTTTTGGCTGCTCATTTGACAGAGAGTGGCATTGCATGTGGTACTGCCGCTGGAGGTTCCTGTTAGTCTCTGTCCAACATATATATATTTTAAAAAATATAAATAAACAAACTTATTAATGAAAGGTAACTGAAGACAATGTGATGCTTAAAATTAGGAATTTCAAAGAAACAAGAAAAAAACAAACGAAAAAACCCCTTTAAACAAAAAGGGGACAAAAGGGGTGCTCAATTTTCCTTTTCTTTGGGGCTCAGATCTTGTGGATGTTTTAAAATCTTCCCCCCTTTGTTTTATTTTGTTTGTTCCTGTGGGTCTCTACATGTCTTCGAAACGGCTGTCCCTAAAGAAAAGAATCTTTTTTTTTTTCTTTTTTTTTTTTTTTAAAAGATCCAGAAAATCCAAAAAGGAAAAAGAATATCTGGGTCAGGAGAACAATGGTGCAGTCTGAAGAACAAACAAGAGATGTAATTGGTTTTCATTTAATTTAGATTTTTAAGCTACAGCATGCAGCAAACCACTTGTTCATAACTTCAACCAGGTTAAAAGCACCATTTACTTTTAATCAACTGCCTGCAATTCATCTACTGATACTATGGTTTGTATTGACTATCCTGTTAAAATCCAAGTTGAATGTTGTGGCTAAAAAAAAATTGGTCCTATTTGTCTCACCTGTATGTTCTTTCCTCATTAGTGGATTACTACTTTGAGAACCATGTGTTACATGATTCAGTGCCCAGAAAGATGGATCTGAAACATGTTCTAGTGCTGTCTAGAGCTTTTCACTTCCACTTTTTCATTTATTTACCAGTGCCACCATACCCCTGAGAATGTAGAAAAAAATATAGATAGAATTTCACATACTACACACCATTTGCACAAACTGCACAAGTTGCAGGAGTTCCATTTCTGAATAATTCTAAAAAAAAACAAGTGAAGTTAATAGACTTCATTATGCAGATTTACTTGTTTTGTGTCTATGCAAATCAAAATAATCGCTAAATGAGTCTGTACGGACAGCTTCATTGATACACTAATCAAGCGAGTTCACTTCCTCACTTCAGGAAAATCTTACGCCTCCTTGTTGTCGGATGACAGACTATTATTAGAAACCAATTCAGTCATCAAAAGTATAAAAATACAAACCGTATTTTTTTTTTGCCATATCATCAGTCACGGGAGTAGATCGGCAAGCTGACTACCGAGGCGATAAGATGTTGAGGAAGGCCTAATGAGATCTAACTCCAAACTGAGATTAGTCGAGTGAAAAATGAGTTTACTTTTATGGTCCTACAAGGATATTTGGGGAAGAAAACACAGCCTAGCCTTATGACTGGGGGGGGCAGGGTTTAAACTACTTTTCAAAGACTGCAGAGAACCATGTTGTGCTTCTCCACTACTCCCAAAAAGTCCTAAAACTCATTGAGTAGATAATTTAAAGCGAATGACGAAGCAATTTGTCTTTCGGGAATTGACACGGACATCTTTCTCTCTTGATAATGAAAGATTCATAATACGGCTTTAAGTGTTTGAGTAAGCTGGGACAAAACCACTCATAATTTATTTTTCTGCTTCAAAAAGGGGGGGTTTTCAACCATAGCCTTTGGCTAGTCATAAATTTTATTTGTTTAAAAATAAATATTCTCTACTCTTGAATTTTGGAAAACAAAAAAAATAATTATTTGGAGGTGGTAGATGTCATATTAGTGACTGGAGCTACTGGAAGCAGCTAAAGGGTTTTAGTCATGAAGTCTACATATTTCAATTCTTGCTGCATATTCCATCATCGTAAGGGGCCATTTCATGACCTCCCTATGGAGTAGATGACTTCACATGCAAAGCAAAGTTCTTCACATCAAAATGGGCCCCTGTTTTTACTTTATTTATTTTTTTAATTTTCTTTCTTGACTGGTCAGTCTATTTCCTTACATTACTACCAGTTGTTGATTTTTGTTTTGGTTTGGCTGTCAGCAAAACCGAGGCCACAAGGCAAGGGAACACAGATTCCAAAGCAATACCACGCAATTTCTACTGAACGTATAGATTATCGATGCCAAGAAGCGTGCGTTGCAAGCGCTTTGAAAAATATGATTTTTCTGTCAAGCGTGGTGTGAAATACGTTTTGCACAAAACTAATAGTGTTTTCAGAAGCTTGTCCAAAAATTGATATTTTTGAAAGTGTTCTGCTTCCATGTTGCAGTCCATGTTCGTTCAGCGTATTTATACTGGCTCGAAGGGTCACTGCTGAATCTCAGAGGTTGTGGGTTCAATTCCCAACTGGGGCATTGCTGTTGTGCCTTAAGAGCAAGGTACTTAACCTGAATTACTTCAGTGAAAATATTCAGGTTTACAAATGGGGTTGTATGTCAAGATGTAATCTCTAAGGTGCTTTGGATAAGAGTGTGTTCTGAATTCTAAAATGTAAACGCATACACACAGACATCCTATGATAAATTTAACTGACATGACCTCACCCTTGTTTGCTCTTTCGTTACATGCAAGGGCTAGAATAATGAACTGAATTAAGGGACAGGGTAGTTTGGCCCAAAGCTCATCTCTCATGCGGAGGAACCCAAAGACGTGAGCGGTTTTGACAGCGGTGTGGCAAAGCGTCGCATTCTCAACGTCCCCAAGACTGTCTGCGTCTTCAGGGCACGATGATGATGCCGCCGCCGCCGCGCTCGAAGGGAACCCAGGTTCGACCCCCTGCTCTTGGACGTAAATGGAAGGGACGCCGCCGCCACCTCCTCCTCCTCCTCCTCCTCCTCTTCTCTTGCAGATGATTGGTCCCCAAGTCCCAGCGGGCAGAGTTTGTCGCCCGCGTGCTGAATTCCGTGTCAGAAAACGTGGGGAAATTGAAATCCCCCCCACCCTCAGGGTGGGAGCGGGGAGGAAACGGCTCACCCTAACCGATACAGACAGGAGCCGAGTCGCCCGGCACCTCGGCATAAGCACTTGGTTGGCGGCACGCTATCGACGGCAGAATAGTTTCATTACTCGCGGTAAGTGCATTATGGGCGCTCATAAATGGAATTTTCTGAGGAGCACGGTTGCGTTATGGCAGACTGGGAACTCGCTGTCATTTTTAGACAACTAAAATGGCAAAAAAAATAACAATCCCCAGGTGTGTGAGGAGAGAGAGATTCTCCTAGCGTTAAAAATTTTACTTCTGTCACAAGCGGAAATAAAACCATGTTGAAGCATGAGGGGGGGAACAAGTTTTTAGTTAAAGTTAAAGCAAGGGGACTGAAAAGAGGGTTTTTCAAAGCCAGGAAAGAAGCCCGTAGTGCCACAGAATGAGAGTAAAGCACTAAATTGATAGCGAACAGTAAAATCGTCCCGATTATGAAAGGTCATATCCAAGCATTTTCATGTGCGGTGCAGGCTGACAAGTATGAGCAATTCCAATGAAAATTGCTATTAAGTTCTACAGTTTTTACTGCGATTATGATGATATAAAGGATAAAGGGAAGTACAGTTTAATGTAAGAACCTGGTCTTCTCGTCTAAAGAGATTTACGTAAATTCAAGTAACAGCCCAACTATTTGGATGAATGATCCCCCCCCCCCTTCCCTAAATCACCCCCCACCCCCTTTTTCCTCCTGATCTTGGAATGCCTAGTTATGCTCACACTACAATTGGTGGTGCGATGGGTAGATGGTGCACAATGCAGCTCATGTCTCGCTGCCCCCCCCCCCCCTCCCATTTTTGGGTAACTGCATCACCCTGTAAGGTTTCCAGTGCTACTGGCATAGTGTGGATTTGAGAAGGGGCCATGGAGCCAATCCGAGCCCTAGAACAGGTTTTGTATTAATTACCATTTTATTTTTATTCTTTATGGGAGGTGAACTGGAGACTATGACAGCTATGCAGGCCCAATAGTGTTTTAGCATCTCTGCCTAGTTACATTTTACAACGTAGGATGCTTAGAATACCTTTTTTTGCCAAAGGTGCAATACAGTCCAGATCAATTCTGTCCCACTTATGTGTTCCAAAAAATTAGCCACCCCACTCTTTATGGGTAGGTAAAAATGTGGTGTGTGTGTGTGTGTGTGTGTGTGTGTGTGTGTGTGTAATATAAAAAATGATGTACACGTGTTCCTTATTGGCTGAATAAAATATATGCAGAATCCCTTAATTGTACATTTTCTTAGGAAGGCGTCTCTATGCATGGTACAGCAACACAGGCAGCAGTGCCCCCGAGGCTGCATGTCCATTCTAATCGATGCACCTCGACACTAGGGTGACACTGAAAGACCTCGGCCTTTTGTTTTCACCGTAACGGTGAGAAGCAGCTGTTGTGCAATCCATTATGACAGATCAAGTGCCCTCTTACATCAGGCGAAAGAACCCTCTAGGATTAGACTAATCTCCCTCGAGTCTCCCTGCCGTCACGCAAACATGTATGAGAACAAACAGTGTTCCACTGGGTCCTTTTTGCTTCTGGTAAAGGGAATCTCTTGTAAAAAAAAATAAATAAAAATATTGTGGGTATAGAACTCCTGTATTTCCTCCCCCTAGAGGAAAAATACCAAAAAGGATTCCATCGACTAAATTTTTCATAGGTCCTCGTTCTCCGATAAGGCAGCGAAACCGACAGTATGAAGTGGCAGGAAGAGGAGGGAAAACCATATTGTGTGCAAATAATAAAGCCAGCGGGCCCTCTACCCAAATAAATTCACACTGCACATCATGATGAATCAGCAAAATATAACAGTACTTCATAACATTATCGCTTATGAGAACAAGTACCTGCTGCTTTACTAACATTGCTTTGGGATTTAGGAACTGAAGATTGTTCTTTCTTTGAGCAATGCTCTGTACACCAACAGTGCAGATGATTTAGCAGATTCAGTATTCGGACTGCAGTACACCCACACGGTTTCAGGTATGGAATACACTAAAAATATTTTGAAATCAATTTTCTCATCAAGATATAGCAACACATCACAATATAGGAAAATAGACAAATCGTAGAATTAAATCAAATTAACTTGCAATTCAAGGGCACATGCAATTCAATCAAACTAGACTTACTTTTTCCCCAGATTTAATCAAACCAACCTCATGCCCATAAGGGTTTGCCTTATTCTTATAAGGTCCCAAAAGACATGAATGGGTGTGGCCTGAAAGGAGGGCCATCATTATGGAGGTGGGGCCTCTCTTAAAGGGTCCGTCCCTGCACATAATCAATTTCGAAATCATGGAAATGCAGTTCCCCTATTGTCCACCAGAGGATGCCTGTTTCCCTTTTTTACTTGTGTCTTGTCTGTTATGGGTTCTTGATGGTCTGCACGTGTCAGTTCATTGTGATTGTCTGCAGGTGTTTCCCTGTATTTAAGTTCCCTGTCTCCCCAATGTATCCACAGGTTTTTTTTGGGGTTTTTTTTTTTTTTTTGAGGAGGGGTCTGTGAATTTCCCCAGCCCTTCTTGAATATTTTTCTGGTGTTCACATGTTCCCAAATGGCAAACCGTGACTTTATGGGGATACAGTGGCAGATTAATCCAGGGCTGGTAAATCTGGTTTGACTGACTTGTCTTTGCCCTTATACTGCCTAAGCATGTTTTTTATTTATTTATTGAATCTACCCCAAATTAAAGTCGATCCAGTTTAATGTATGTTATGCACTCGTCACTTAAAATGGAATGTTTGTGACTCAAAATTCTAAGCTCCTCCTTGTTACAGTGCGGAACTCATAAATCTACAGGCTGCTTGACAACCTGGAGACTGGAGCCCACCCATTATGACCTCACAGAGTGTCATTTTGTTCATTACCTATGCTCGGAATGTGAAAGGCAAGGGAAATGGTGTATAGCGCTTTTCTCCTCCACCGAAGCTTGGAGGACAGTGCCTTTGGGATAAAGCAGCGAGCGAAATTACCATCTCCGGTATCGGGTGTTATCAAATTACATTTAGCGGTATAAATTCTGAGAAAATGCAGTGGCTGGAGTTCTCTCAAAGCGAGATCACCCCATAGCGATAAGCCTCTGTCTAGCCCTGGGAAAAGGATTGTTCCACCTTGGGCTCGGATGAAAAGCTTACCTCATTAAACCTCTCAGCTGCCGAAGTCTGCTCAGGCCCGTTATTTCAGCAAAAATTCACCCGGAGACATATTTATCTGGTCTGTCGGAATAACCCCCCGGCAGCCAGTCACATCACTGCCATTTGTATTATATTAATCTGGAAATCATTCACTTTTCACTCCGATACGACACCAGCAGAGAACGTTCTGGAATATATTGCATATTGGTGCAGTGTGCTGGTCATTGTGGGAATTTTTATTTATAATATAAACACAAAGTAATGTATTTGTTGTGTCTATGCCTAATGTCTTTTCAAATGCCATTGTATTGCAAGAAATGGTGAAGACACATTCCCAATCAGTCAATTTAAATCTAATTAGTGTGTTCTATAAAAAAACATGTACAGCCACCTCTTGACTTTAAAGCTGGAAAAAAAAGAGCATGTCTCCTATCTCGCAAAACTATAGCTGAGCAATTATTTCTGTCCTCTGGGCAAGTCTTAAATCAGAAACGGCATTTATGGTGACAAGAAGTTCAACAGTCCATTGTGGGCTTGTCAGTAACTGCATGGGGTTTTTATTATTTTTTAAATAAATCTGTGCGTTATTTAGTCTTGTGTTATATTTGGTGTACACAGCTCAGTGGAGCCTCAGCTACAGCAGGAAATAGGACGTGACCTGCTGAAATAGGAGCAATGATTGATGACCTCACTGCTTCAGTTGCTATCGCCCAAGCCCTTCTCTGTTGCTAATGCAGCATTGTCATTCCTTAAGCCTTCCTTAGAGATCAGAAATATGCCATTAGAATGTTCTTAACTGAACATTCCATTGCTGATGTAACAATGACTGTTAGTAAGTGGAAAAACAATTGAGTTCTAGAACACTGATATTTTTTTATTTTTTATTTTTTGGAGGGGGGAAAAAAATCATTCCAAAAACCTGACTAATTTAAACAGTTTTTAATGTTCTGTTCTATGCTCTATGCAGTTTTTGCCATTTTTGTATGTATTTTGTAGGGGCTGGGGGCGGCACTCCTTAATTTCTTATTGTACTACTGTGTGCAATGTTCCTGTAAACAAACCTCATGTATACCTCCAGACCAAATTATTATTATTATTTTTTTTTTTTTGTTGTTGTGAAAATGTCCATCCTACAAATGCAGTCACATTTACATCCATCCTGCTGAAAGAAGATAAGAAGTTTTATGACAGAGGCTGTAAGAATGAATAATATGTCTCTTCTGAGCAATTAGCAATATTTTGTGAACCGTCAAGCTCAGATTTGTTCAAAGTGGCAGGTAATAAAAATTTGCATATGGCGAATCTTTTTGAATTATGTAATTGTTTAATTTTCTCAGCACCTTCTGCTCATAGAGAAACTTTTTTTTTCTTCTTTTTCTTCTTGGAAGATTGTCCATCTGGTTAATTAACTTATTGGCTGTTTGACACTGCATAAAAATGAGAGCTCACTGAAGTCCTTCTGGTGAAGCTTTCCTTTTGAAATATGTTGCAACTATGTCTGACTGCTAGATGAGGTTTAATCTAAGAGCAGAAGACGATGCAAGTATTTTCTAATCTCTACCATTGGATGCAATAAATAAAACAAATAATGTGTCCACCTTCAAGTATAGTTTTTTAAAAATTCTATGATCAAACACGGATATCATCAAAATGGTGTACAAGGATCTTAATGCATCACAATGCTTATTTGATAGCAAGGGTTCACATTCTCACTCGCATGCAAACACAGCAGGCCACTGCTTCCTGTAAACACGAGTATATGCAATCGACAAATTGCAAGAATGAAATGAAGAAATGGACTTCCACCGCTCCATTAAGCACTTCTTAAAGCTATGTTCTGAATCATTTACTTCATTACATATTAGAGGATTTTTAATGGCTAAATTCTGTTAAAGGTTACAGTATTATATATTTTTTGGGTTGACAAATGTGTTATGCCTAATTGTTTTGCCAAAGTGCAAGTTCAGTGACTGTGAATTTAATTTAATGCTAGATGAAGTACGACAAATTATCATTACTTTTTTTTTTCGTTTCAATGGAATATGCAACACAGCTATGTAAGACAAATTTTAAAGACGAAGAAAGGAATCTTATTTAATGTAGTAATTGGCATCTATATTTAATGTATAATGTATGCATCAATAAATATTCAACTAGTGCATATTTTTGCATAAATATACTCTGACTACAATATATTTCGAGAGCTTCAATATTCAGAGCAATCAGCAGCTTTGTCACAATGTTTAGCATAATTGATTAGCAATTCATTTTTCAAAGTCTGGTTCCACTGACATGTATGCGACAAGGCACCAGCTGCCATGGTGAACTGGAGCGACAACACCACCAGTGCCCCATAGATCGGAAGTCATCTGAACAAATCTGCTGTTTGTATTTAGTAAGATTTGCCTGCTGATGATTGTGCAAGCAATGGAATAACTTGACCCCATGATGCTAAAAACCAAATGCACCAGCATTTTTTTAGCCTTTTTTTTTATGTTTCATGACAGAGTCGTTGAAATGCCTGGATTCAATCAATATTGGTTTCCCTCATCTGTTCACAAAAAAAAAATTCAAAATAAAATGGATAAATGGAGTGGATGAAATGCAGTTCAACATTTGTCATTTAATTAAATGCTTTTATGTCTTCAAACAGTCACTAATAAAGCAACAGCCAACAGTGAAGAAACAAGACCAGGTTAAAACCTAGTATATGGCTGGAGCTAACACACATGATCCGGCCGACCAATGGTGTAACTTCATCACTCACTCAGTCAGTCACTCACTCAGTCACAGACATTCACGTTTGTAGGGCTGGCCCCACAGTTGCGGTCCAGCCAAAAATGAGCACTAATCGTCAAACTTGATTAAATCCAGGCCAAAGTCTATTGTTTTGACACATCTTCATCACATTAATTCATTGATGTTTTATTTGGCACATCTGAGCCATCAAATGGATTTTGATTTGGCACTTATTTTTTTATAGCACCCAGATGTTTTGTGAAGCACTTTTTTGGTATCCAATCTTAGAAATGTTTATCATGGCAGTCAACATACTTTAATGGCATACTTGATGATCCCTGGCCTTGCAAGGCCTAATATGGTGGAAAAAACATTTTCACTATGCTCAACCTACACACAGTGTTTGGTCATAATCCATAATTTCCCTTGTGTGTGGGGTGGGGTAATGTGCCCCATTTGATTTGATTAAAAAAATTATTTATTTGCATAATTATTGTTGCTGTCATTAATTTTCATTCATTTCTGTTAAAATGTATTCTGTCATAGAACAGTTTTTCTAGGTCGGTGTGCCCTTTTCTCACCTCGAACACCTGCCACTCAAAAAGGCCTCCACACAGCCCTGGCAAGAACCATTGACTTATTCAAACCAAGGGGACGTTATTTGCACACACTGCAGATTTGGCAAGACACTGGGATCAATAAACACACCAGACTGGTAATAGGAAGGGTAGAGTACAAACACATGAATCAATGTGTGCTGTAGCAGAATCACTGGGGGACTCCAGGACCCTGGACTGACTGACTGACTGACTACTTTTCAAATTTCCATTCATTAAAGCTTGGTGAGAACACATTCTGCTCTACAAAAGGTTCAGCCATTTTATTATTGATTGATTTATTTTTTTTCTAATCTGTGAGGACAAAATAAAATGTTCACTTTCATATGCAGGTATTGGTCCAAGTAATTTGTTACAAGGTCAATTTTATGCTGCCAGTTTTGAATTGATGCTTTTATTTATGATTGCATATTTCATCATAATTTATAAAGTTATACATGTCAGAAGCATTTTAATTTTTACATATGAATATTTCAATAGGCTACTACATATGGCCATTTTTTATTGATTCCTGGTAACTGTGCCCTCTTATGGGAACTGACGCTGTTCCATAGGCAGCTAGTTTCACTATCTAGCTTGTTCTCAGGTAAGAGTCTTGGTTAAATCCATATTTTTAAAAATAGAACTTGACTTCTTACTAGCAGTTATACATACTGAACGTTGGAGAATTTAGTCATTTAAGCATCCAAGACACCACAGCTCATTAAAATGGGTTAAAAAAAAATCCTTCTGAAGTAAAGTTGGCAGTTAAGAAATCGTTACTGAACCTTTTCAGTTAGTCACAGCTGGCTATTAAAAAGCTGAGATGAGCAGGGATATTATGGAGTAGTTTGTCTCTGAATTTATGCAGGATAACTTGCTTTTGGAGACTCTTTGTAGTCGTTGGAAAATAAGCGCTCCCACTCTGAAAAGTTCTTGGGGATAAGATGGAGTGAGATTGTCACGTTTAGAAAATCCTGAATGAAAACATGCTCACGTGCTCTAAAAGTTAAATTAAAAAATGTATGTTTGGGGCACCTTTTGTACACGGGATGCATTGCAAAGTCATTGACAGAGAGGAGAGTAAAACAAATGGAGCAGTGTAGCAGTGTAATAAAAGCAAGGGGAGGTAAAAAATATATGGAACATAAAATGTGAGACAAAGAATATGAAAGTTAAAATAAAAAAAGGTACTTACAAAGATGATTTTTATTTCACTGTGACCATTACCGTTTTACCCTTTCTGGAGACCTTGAGGTCGGGATGTTAACTGTGGCACGGTGAAATAAAAACGTCACTGTCTTCGGAGCATAAGTACTCTAAGTGTGAGTTTTGATTCTGGGATGGCTTATACTGTTCGCTTGGGGTGGGGTGGATGTGGTGGCGGAGATGGAGGGTGTTGGAGGGTTTTGACCGCCAGATGCCCAAATTAGAGTTATACTAGCCTAATCTCACATTCAGAACATGAAACATTTGACTTTGCACTTCGAAGAGAAAGCTGTTGCACTGGCCCAGAGGTGGTTTTGGTGGGCCTCAAAAAAAAAAGTTCTGCCTCAGTTCAATTTCATTTTAATAAAAATTCAAGCAGTAGGACAACCTACACAGTGTGTAAGTTTGAAATATAACCCACTCAATATTTACAAAAAGGAATTCATTCTGAAGTTTAAAGGAAGCGGTATATCGCTGTACGGTGAAGTATCTCGGCGCTGTGTCGGGAAGAAAGGGGGAGTTTGAATTTGAATGACAAGCTTCATTGAAGGACCGAATGTGAATGTGTAGCGCTTAGATAACGATTCCTGAGCAGACATTCAATTTATTCCTTTTCTACAGGAGGCAGTTCCTCCAAAGAACCGTCCTAATCCCGGAGCCAAGCACATCCGCTTCGGTCCGTCTTCGTGACATCACCATTGTTTATGACTGGCATAAAGCTGAACGCTGAACGTAGCGCTGAAGTACTTCATTTGATGAATTTTCTCAGTCTCACCTTTTTCTTTAACGCAAAGATGTCGAGAAGAGAAACTTTTTTCCGAGCAAAGTTTATGATTTGTCACCCTGTCCGTATTGAATAATTGTAATTTTTCTACATTTCAAATGCCTACTTCCTCTTTCCGAATCACCAACCTGATGAAATTACATGCCGGCTTTTTTTTAAACTATCTGGCAAGACGGTTAAACTGTGGTGGTGTCCTTCAGAAGTGGAAAAATACTGTTGGAGTGAAACGCTGTTTTTCTTTCCAATCTAATTCAAATACTTTGCAGGCCTCGATTTTATTCAACATTTGTCCTTAAATTTATTTTTAAGTCAACATTAAGTGAACCACAGTCCAGTGAGTTTTGAACTTTAGGGATTATATTTGCTAGACTGTGTTTGTTGGAGGAAACGGTAAACTGGCTTTTAATTGTGAGCCAGTGAAGGATGAATGTTATCGAATGCCGACTGCAGTCTGTTTCTCTTCTCTCTTTCCTCCACACCCCCCCTCTCCCCCCTTGTTCCCCTGTAAGTGCATATAGCCCATTTACAGTTTCACAAATGCAAAATTGTAATTACAGTTCAACATACAGTGCATGAGCACAGTTTCATCTTCTGCGAGAATTCCTTTGTTAATCTTTGAAAGGAGACCTTGCCCACCTGCGCGTGCGTCATCACAAACCGTTGACGCTTATTAAATTAAACAGCACCGCGTTCATGCGGGAGAACCTCAGACAAATATCCTCAAACGGCCTTCTTTAACGCCACCCGACGGTTTTTCCGTCCCAGGCACCCGGACCACTTTCGTTCCCGGAAACCGAAAATGAAGAAATCAACGCCAGAGTAGAAATGGGGGGGGGGGGGGGGGGGAGAGGGATTCTCGTTATGGTACGAATTACCCGCGAACAGATTTCGATTTTCCAGCTGAAAGCTTTCATTGACTCGCGGAGTCAAATATTCTGTAAGAGACACAATGTGACGTCTCCTGAATGAAAATGGCTGGAATTGCACTCCGGGGCGCCGCTGGCCTTCATCTGTGTGTTTTATCGGCCTTATTCCATCAATCACATTGTTTTTTTTTTTCTCACTGATTATTGTGCTAAAGGGGTTTACTTACACTCACCAGGTGGTAGGGGGGGAAAAAAGCTACTTTTCTTTACCTGTGTGTAAACCTTTCGTTGCGGCCTTCAAAGCAGCTCCCCCCCTTCTCCTAATTGCTTTACATTTCATTAACATTTAGGCCAGGGGTGGGCAGTTCTGGTCCTCGGAGAGCCAGTGTGTACCGCAGGTTCTCGTTTCCACCACTTACCCTGGCTAAATGAACTAATTGGCTGTACACACCCGACGCTGGTTCACTCAAAGATTAGGGGCCTGTATCACAAAGCAAGATTGCGGAGTTGCCTGGATAACTGCAGAGTAAAACCCTGGACCAGCTCTTTTTACTGTCATTCCTCTGATTTACTTTGGTAAGACGTCTTGTGAGAGGCCTCCTTTTGGAGTCAGCAGTGTATTCACTATAAAAGTACTTGTTTCGCGTGGTGTGCTAGTGTATGTTCAGCTTCAGTAAGACTTAAAATGGGATCTGCTGGTGATAATATAGAGTAGAATAGAAGCTGTAGTTGCCTGTGTGGACATTTTGTCAGCATAAAGACCTCCGGAGCATTCAGTCGCCAGGATCTTAAATCAACTCTGATGGAGCACATTTCACTCAGAGTTGATTTGATCCCCTGTAAACTCTGTCAAGGGTTGAAGGACGTTGACATTTTAACTGTGTGCGCACAGATGAGATGGTTTAAGTCGAGGGAAAGTGATGCAACTACACTGTAACCACAACATAGCAGCGTGCAGCTGACATTCTTCACACCCCCCTGCAAAGAGTAATTGCATCACTGCTAGGTCCTGACAGGAATTATGACTACATCCAAAGTCAATGGAATGAGTCTTTGATCAATGGAATGGCTTTGATCAGTGGAATGACTGCACTTGTATAATGACAGAGGCACCAGTTAGTAGCTGGAGAAGATTACTTTTTAACAAACACTTGAGAGAATTTATTTTTAATTCAGTCTCCATCTGTCCACGGAATTATGTCAAGTGTCCAAGGGTCAATATTGTAACAATGGCAATATGCAAACATTAGTCAGGCTGAACAGAGTTAATGAAGGAAGTATAAAAATGTTTTTTTTAATTAATTTTTTTTTTAATTTAAGAGCCAAATCAAGAAAATGTCTGTTTCAAACATTTATGGAACTCGCTGCATAAATACTGCCCAGTGAATATAATCATGTATGTGTTTTAAAAGTGTTTTTATAGTGCATAAAAATTTCTTTGATTAATTGAGACCGATATTCTCTAATGTTACACAAGAGAGTGTATAAGCACAGCCTCATCACATTAGTTGGGTAAATGAGAGCTTGTGATGAGGTGATATAACCAATTGGCTGTAAGTATGGTAGAAATAAAGAAAGAATAGTTATGTATTTTATAATGAATATTAAATGTGCTTCACTGACAGTATAACTGGAACCATGACCTCGTTCCATGTTGAAGCTGAAGGTACTTTGTTTCTCTCACATTCACTCACTCATTGTCTGTGTGAAAAACCATTCATCTTTCTGCGAGAACAAGCTTGTGTCTTGCTGCCTTCTGTCACACAAAAAGCTATCTTTTTTTCAGATGGTTTTCTTCCAAACTGTTATCTTGTGAATCTGATTAGTTAGTTCAGCCATGTGCTCAATTTCTCATAAGTCAAACATCAATACTAGTGCTATACATTTTAATGAACCTAAAATATATTATAAGGAAATTAATTCATCCTACAGATGTTTCTACCTTTAGCCAGTTTGCCATCTTGTGAAGATATTTTTTGACTGCACTAAATAGAACAGGGATTTTGGGCCGCCGTGAAAAGTTTATTATTATTTTTATTATTGAAGGCCTCTGTCAGGCAGGGCCTTCAATAATGGCCTGGCCTAGAATCATCCAAAAGTCCAACCCAGCCATTTTATCACAGTGGACCCCTCTGATAAAACACTAATCCACAGGGCTGGAGAAGAAAAATAAATGGATAAAGTGCAATCTGGAGGGTCTGATGGCTGAGAGTAGCCAGACCAAGCGAAAAGTGGCCTACAAGGAGTTAGGTTAGCCTGCCCTGTTCTGGAGTGAATGGCATTCACCATCTCATGCTCTTAAAATGGCTGCAAAGCACTTTATGCACCTACAAGGACTGCCTGACTTTGTCACATTATTAATATAAGTATTTATTTATTTTATTCCATTTGTTTTAAGAAAGGGCCAGCACCTCTTCAGAAAGACATGCTTCCAAGGGAAGAGTTACTTTAACGTACAGTATATTCACTATTTAACTTGTGTTCGTGTGCATGCTAATTTGCTATTTCAATTTCATACTATTTTCCAAATGTTTAACTTGATTGATTTTGCTTTTCCCTCCCAAGTGATTCCTCCAGTTTTTGTTCCTGTATTGGATACATTTATACGGCGAGAAAATGTCCTCTGTGACAATTTGATTGTTAATGGCGCCGTACCAAATAAAAATTAGATTGATGTGGTTCATTTGAGTGCTAGCGAACTCATCCCAACCCGAGGCACATCACATCGAACTGGATAGGGAACTGTGGATTTAAGAGTGCATGAGAGACTCATTTGAACCTGATGATTTAACCCTTAGAAAACCTCCTGAAATAGGCCTTTAGGTGCAAGCTGCTGCAAGCAGGTCCGCTGACTAAGCAGAAACAGACCTCCTGGTTTTTATTCCTGTTAACCTGCCGAGATTAAAATGAGCTTCTCGGTACAACAACCACAGCCATAACGCTCGCTCGCACGCACACACACACGCTTGCACGCACGTCTCTTATATATATATATATATATATATATATATATATATATATATATATATACACGTCTTCTCTGCGAATATCACTAAACGGCACAACAAAAATAAGAAAGGAAGGGCAGTTTTGAACATGGCTCACCCAACAAATAAAAATAAAAACAAGCCTGAATGTTTACAAGGGCATGGCAATCTATGTGGGCTTAGGTTAAAGACCAGGGTTTGTGTTTATTTGGCAAACGGGCAAAAGTACGGCGGGTTGTGCGCTGTTAATGTGCGGAAGGTTCTAGAAGGCCGAACTCGGCCCAGCCGGCACCCAATCACAACGCATCATTCCATGTCACATGGATGCGTAACTTGTCATTAAAGCATTTTCAGCTCAGTGACAGCACTTGTAAGCCTGACTAAAATGGGATCTGTCTGCATTAAAATGACTCTGAATTGATTCTACATTGAGCATTTTGCTGCGAACATTCATCAGCAGTTTTTTTTTTCTTTTCTTTTTTTTAAACGATGCACCAGCAACACTGCAGCTGTTGTCATTCACACCGTAAGCTCTGTCCCACTTGACGTCGAACACCTTTCGTCTCACCTGGGGGAGTGTGCCTCTCTTCTCTACAGGAGACTGGCACCACAGTGCATCTGCTCATTTGCAGCCTGAATCCACAGTCTCTCACTTGGCTCACTTCCTGTCCTAGTTTATTACACTGCATTACCGGCATTTGGCAGGCGCTCTTATCCGGAGTGACAAACAGTAGAGGTGAAACATCATCAATGTCATTCTCAAGAGTAAAAAATGCAGTATCACCATAAAGGCACAGACTCCCATTCATAATCACTAAGTGTGATATTAACCCAAACAAACAGCAATTTGTGTTGTAACACAAGAAGGTACCATGGCTACACCTAAAACATTACCCAAAGGGAAATCCAAGGAAAGAAAGATTTTTTTTATGTTTTATTTTTATTTTTTAAACACATCTGCATCGGCTCCAGTTTTTTTTTGGCAGGTCTTTTTTTTTTTCCAGCAGCGAAAGCATTAGTGGCTCTAGAGCCCTGGACCATGCCAAAAAAACCTTGCCGTTGCATCCTTCATTAACTTATTATTGGCCCAAAGTCAAATGAAATATTTGAGGTGAGCTGTGGCGTCGGCTGTAAATGTGGTTTAGGGAAAGGGCGGGGATTATTTGGGGGTGGGGGGGGGAGAGAGGGGGAAAAGCACATTAGTGCGCTGAGGAAGACATCAGTAAACACCTCCCAGGCCTTTCCTGTTCATTAAATGCGCTTACAGCTATAAACTCTGTAGCACAGTTTATTTTCAATCTTGGATTAGTCTGCTTTATTTACCTGGGTGAGGATTCTTTTTGCATGGTCGACCTGGCTTTTCAGCACCAATCTATTTCTCTTTACAACGGCTGGGCTGAAGCACGTCCGGGGCTAATTTTTGTGCAGTGAAATGGCATTGGTATCGTGCCAAAACCTTACGCTTGTTCTTTTTACATGCATTGACATTTGTCAACCAGCCCTCTTGTACCATAAATGTTTAATAACTCAATAGCTAATAAAGCTGCTTAAAGTCTTGTGATCATAAGCTCAATACTACTGAGACGGACATTAAGACCATGCCAAATAGCATGGCGAATGGTAATATTCAGGTAGCAGGCACCGATTGTGTTTGTTCAACTGCATCCAATTATTTTTTTTTAATACCTTGTATGTTACATTATATGTGAATGACATTTGGGGTTGCTGGGGGATGGGGAGCAATTACAGCTACAGTACAGCTCCAGTGAAGGCTGTCTTGGTTCACCTACACCAGAATCACTGAAAATCCATACTTCCCTTAACAACAGTTACCTGGCAACCCGAATTAGTACCGTGTGTTTCCGTTTAATACATTTAGCACTTTCTGTTTGATACTATTAATTTTTTGACAAAGGAGGTATTGCTATAACGGATGTAATTCAAGACCAATTCCCAGTGAATGTTGTACCAGCTCAGAGATATTAATTGGAGCTGAACTGACAAATCTTTAATGTTTTCTTTTTTTTTTTTTAAAGTTAGGTATTCATAGAGAGGTCTCTAAGACATTTTGTATTTGGAATGACATGAATTAATGCTTTGCTATTTCTTTGCATTTTCCACATTAGTTGCTCTTGGATTTGGCTACGTGCTTTCTTCTCCTATATTGGTTTAAACTGCACTTGTGGCCCAAAATCCAATCCATCCCCTTTAAGTTCCCCGGAAAATTGCAGGAACAAAGTCTGTTTCTTTGTCTCCAGTGCATACTTTATTCAAAACAAAGGACTTGATTGCCTCAGAATCAAGGATTTCATAGATTACAGCAATTGCCACCTACGAGCACCAGCCACGATTTTGATTTTAATGAGACCTTGAGCACCGGGATTGGCAAATGTCTCATGAGTTTAAAAAAATAAATAAATAAAAAATAGAGCCTCTCTGACGTCTTTTGAAATGCAAATCTTTTTTTTACGAAGATTATCCACGAAGACGGCGAATCTGAAATGATTCATGGGGAAATTGTCTGTAATAAAATTCATGCCGTCGCCAATGACGAAATTGAACATAACAAAAGGGTTCGGTAATGGCTTGGATAACAATGTGAACACGCTCGGAGACTTCAAGTTTGCCGTTTCTCCGTGTGAGAGAAATGTCACGGCATTTCTTTAGTGCTTGTCAAATTTCATCCCAGATGCAGTTTATCCGCCATAGCCCTTTGTCCTCAGTATCGAAGCTGAAACATTTAGATCCTGCCGTCGTGTTTAAACTTCTCCGATAAAGAGTGCGGGCAAAACCCACGAGGTTTACGGGCAATCGTGGCATCATTTAACACCTGTGTGGCATACTACCTCAGGACTGGATTCGCAAAGCCGGAATATTGGTGTTACCTTTGAATTCACAGTTACTGTTAAGGGCAAAATGCACTGCAGTGAGACTGAACTGTGGTCCTTGATGAGGAACATGCAGAACGTTTCCTTTCTGGTAATTTGTCCTGTAATCTCACTGTTTGCTGCAGTGCAAATATTTTTAAAAAGCCAAACCTTCTGTGTACATGTACACGCAAATGCGCACACGCACATGCATGCCCGTGCACACACAGACATATGATAATGTGAAACCATCGAAAGCTGCCAGCTTGGTTTCCATAAGTCTTTACTCAGGGAGGGTTTCAGTTCGCCTTGTTTGGAGGGCCGCGGTCTCTGCCTCCGCCACACAAAGGAAGGAAGAGAGACGCTCTGCTGCTTATCCAATCCTGGCCTGGAACCCGTCGCCCCCCGCGTGCCAATGCCAAATGTTGGATGGCACAGCTGAGGCGCCGATCACCAAGGCCCAACGCAGCCCAAATGAGAAGGGGGCCCCATAATGGGGCTCACAAGGAGCGGACTACTGAGCTGGAGGTCCCCAGTGGTGTCTCTGGGCTCACACACACAAGCAACAATCCATAATGGAGAAACCCAATACCTTCCACCAGAAAAAGAGGAGGAGGAGGAGGAGGGGGGGGGGGGATCAACAAAAAGACACAGGTGAGCAAGAAAAAAACGAAGTGAAGGTAGAGAGCTTATTGGACTCTTATCAGACCGACAGCAGTGCATAAGAGCAAGTTCTTGTCAACGATTGGGTGGAAGTGGGGGTGGATCAGTAGTGATCCCTCATGTATATATTGTAATGAATGAACCACCTGGAAATCTGCGCTAGTTTAAACTTCCAAGACAAACATTAGAACAAGATGCTGCTCTCTCACTGTTCTTTGGCACGCCCAGCATAATTTGATAATGAATGCTTCTGATTTCAATGAAAACCTAATGGGATATCCGACTGAGACGAAAATGATTGAGCGCGTTAGCCTTTCGGTGTTTAATGCTATTGTTTTTCAGTGCCACTTGTAAACTCGGTACATTAATTATAAAGCAATGGCTGTCTTACACAAGCCATTAGGGCAGCGAAAGCCCCAAAAAATAATCACTATTGAGCCGATAATTTATTAGGAAATTGCGGTGACAGGGTTGAGCAAATGCATGCCCTCCCCTTGATGGGGTGGTGGCTGCAGATTAATAGATGTCAAACCGGTTTGTGACTGGGCATTAACCGAATGTTCATGGCTGGAAATGACGCTAATGAATTAATGAGCAACGCACCAGAGACGGCGAAATGATTCTGAGCCCCTTTTCCTCCTGGTTCCACACACCTTTTTAATAATGTTTTTTTCTTTTCTTTTTTTTTTTTTCTTCATCATAAATTCCGTTACACAACGTGGGGCTGAACATGTTCAGTTCATCCCCGCAATTTGGAACGGGGCGAGTGCCTGCAACGGCAGCAGCGTTCACGCGTGTGAACCCCACTGCCGATTCAGAAGGGGTCCCAAAATTCATGGTCTCGCCAACTCCCATGCCCTGGGTACCAAGCAATTGCACATCAAGCTTATAGAGTCACCGGCCAATTGGTACAGGCACAGTCTGAATCGTCCACATGTTTCTAAGGGGATGACATCATACGTCAGGTGACTGTAAAAACTGCCGCGCATTCAACTAAAGCAAAACTTAACAGGCATGAATGAGTTTAAAAACCAGGCCAGGGCTCCACCTGGAAGAGGAGATTTCTATCTCGGTGGGATTCACCTGGATTTTAAAGGATGAATGAGTAAAAACGAGCATCATGGGAGTCTCATCACACCTGCATCTCTGAGTTTACCACTTTTATTTATACCCTCCTAGTTCTGTTTCTAAGGTCATATTCACTAGGGGCAGTTCCCTCTATTTGACATTGTGTAGATGAGGTGAGTACTCCCAGGCTGGGTAGGGGAATATAGCCTTATATGTGTGATAATGATTTCAGGTATTAAATGCATTGCAATAATTATGTGCCACAGAGAAGTTATACCAAGGGTAGGCGAACAGGGCTATATCCGTTTCCCGAATGACATGTCTTACTTATGCTCTTAATTATTTAACTGGCTCAATCATTAGTGTAATCTGACATTTGAGCTAAATTTAATTGTAATTTCATGAATGCCCTTGTGTCTATATGAAATGCTTTTGCCATCATGTAATCCACTGGCGTGTATGCATAATCAGCTAATTATGCATACACGGGGTAACTAGTGGCAACAAATATCTGCACAAACATTGGCCCTCCTGGATAGGTTTGGAATTCTAATTCAAAGTTATGACTTTGTGTTTGTGTGTGTGTGTGTGTGTGTGTGTGTGTGTCGCCCACACATACATACACACCAAGGCACATTTTTAAGAATTTTCTTTTTTCTTACTCCGTTAGATCGGAGTTGTATTTTGAGAAATTAGTCAAGCATGTAAAAACCATAAAACCAAGAGCGACATGCGAAACGGCCGATTGTTCTGTTCCCACTCGCAGGCGTAAGATGCGATTGAAACGGCAGCGGGTTTTCATCACAGCGTGGTGCAGAAGCCGTCATTCTGCAGATAAAATTACTGCACTAAAAAAAAAAAACCACTTCTGTCAAAGTAAATCAACTGTCAGAAAAATTAAAATCACTGCACTAAAAAAAACACTTCTGTCAAAATAAATCAACTGTCAGAAAAATGAAAATCACTGCACTAAAAAAAACACTTCTGTCAAAATGAATCAACTGTCAAAAAAAAATTAAACCACATGGAGACTGGATGGTGTGTTCCACTGTTTTTAAAAATCTTTTCTGCATTGTACATTTATGTAGTCGGAGCCAGTCCTGGGCATAGATTACGTAGGTAATCACCTGGAGCCCCATTTGTGTGGTGTACCCCCACCCCCCCAGAGTCCACAATGTCCCACCCCCCAGGGTGCTCCCAAAAAAAAATTATAATTTGAATTGTGGCCTCAGGGATGGTTGTGGCCCTAAGCATGCCAGTGCCCGGTTCTGCATGCTAGAACGCACTGCTTGTTTATTTTGTTCGCCATCTGTAAGCCATTCCAAGTTAACACCGCATATCACTGGGGAGGGGGTATAGCGATTGCAATCTTAAACCTGAACGTACCCCCAGACCTACCTGGCCTGCATATACACTCTTACCCGATGCATAGGAATGCATTAGGGCATCTCAGTGGCTTTGATCTGTTCGTAAACGGCAAAACGGTCTGCTTGACATGCCGTCATTAACCTTGCTTTACGGTGTAAGTCAGTGCTCAGACGAGAGTCTTTATTAGCTCCTGTGCATTTGGAGCTTTGTGCTCGGGTCTCAGGAGATCCGCTTGCAAACTTCCCTGTGCAGTGTAGTTTAAAGCCGTCTCTCTCCCCAGGAATCGGAAATTTCAGCGCAGCATTAAAGCCACGAAGGCAATTATAGCTGTTCAGAAAGTTATGGATTTCATTTTATATAATGAGCGTTTTAAGGATACACGCTACGCTACTTGTATTTCTGTGTGTAGCAAAAGAGAGGCTCTCCTTTACCTTGCCTACACATCTCGGTGGAGAATGGATTTCAAGAAAAGAACTTGTATTTATTATTGATTGAGAAACTGCATAAGAGGTAGACATGAGGGAAAGAAAAGTTAAGGTTCTTGTCTGGGCCCTGTGAGTAGGCATACCAGGAACTGCACAAAAGGGTTATGAGTGTGTGGGATTTTACTGATGGGGGAAATAAGTTCACACAGGCTTAGGACAAAGACAAGGGACTCTACTGAAGGGGGAAAAAACAGAGGAGGGAGATCTATACCTGATCAATGGCCAAGCTTCTTTTGCTGTTCCCGAAGGGGGGGGGGCTAGAATGGAGGAGGTGGTGGAGGGGTGGAGTGGGGGATTGTATTGAAGTGGAGTGGGAGAGTGGGAGAAGAGTGGGGTGGGGGGTAGAATGGGAGGGAGAGAGTAGGAGGAGAGATGGGGGGGTGGGGGGGGTGGGGGGGGGGAATGTCATGGGACTCATGAAACCGTGGGTTTGATTGATTGGCAAAAAGCACTGGGGGAGTGGAACAATGAGTTCTACCAGCGACTGGGAAATGCAACACCAGGGGCAGGAAAAATGTTTACCAGAAAAGCACAGTAAGACTGAACACTCGGACTGCGATATCACTGAACGACGGTGCTGTTCAGGTTTGGGCTCCGTGAACTGCTGCCGTTCAGCGGTGGGGAAATCACTAAACTGTGCTTTCAATTCCTCCCTCCTGCTTGAGCTAAAATAAGCACATTTAAATGAATAATGGAGGAAAAAAAACATAGTCTGACTGGCATGATTACAGCAAGATGAGTAGGTGCAGAGATTATATTAAAGTGACTGCCAAAAAATGCGTCTCTGCTTTTGACCTTCCAGACAACGATGGCTGTCGTGTATTATCGTGATTTAAAAAAAAAAAAAACCCTTAAATGTACTACACGCATTCCTACTTGTCTGCCGTTTCATCTGCAAGAATCTCAACATGAAAACATCAAAGCGCGCGCTGCTGAATCAACGTGCTTGCTCTTCACCAGCTCCACGTCAGAACCCTGCGTGGGCTTCAGTATCCAGCTCCTTACTTACTTGCCGTACCGGGCCCAGAATGAGCTTGTGCTGACACAGCTCAGCGAGTCCACTGCTCGGCACAATCTGGCTTTTGCCTTGTTCTTCCTCGGGCTGCTGACTGCCAGCCTGTTCCCAAATTCTCTAGAGTTAACGCACAAGGAAGGAGTTTTAATTTGTCCTGAATGTCCTCCTCCTGTGTTCAGGAAGTAGACCCTGACCTGGATTTTTTTTTTTTTTTTTTTTTTTTTAAACATATGTCTTTAACTTTGATTAACAGAAGCTTTATGTCTTCATATAAGCCGCTCGGCCTGTTAGATGCTTGGCCAGTAAATTTCCCCCAAAAATGCAAATCTGTAAATCAATGAGGCTACTGGAGTTCAGAAACGTATGCGAGAGAGAAGAAGCTTGGCTTTCAGGTTGCGCCATTTTGTTTTTCACAGGCGATGCACAACAGTTGCAGACGGACAGACAGTCACCGTTGTCCATCTCTCTCTCTCCCCTTGTTCCGGCACTTTCCAAAGTCAACCCACCGTCCTTTAGAGCGGGGGCCCCACTAACCCGCAACCGTTTTTGCATTCAATTTCCAGGAGGAAAAAAAAAAATGGCAAAAAAACGAAAGGCACTTACAACACAATGAGCACAGCAGTCTTCCAACAGTGATGTGGGAATTCGGCACTTTAATGTGCGCCGTTTGCTTAATGGGGGGGAAGCTACTACCTTTGTATTCGGGCACGCCGCAGTAAGAGAACCTATCAAAAACCGTTTCGTTTTTAGCCCTCTTTAAGGGCAGATTTAAAAAGAAGAGTTGACCCCCTTTGACCCCCCCTGCTCCCTAGGACACCTTTTATTATACCTCACCCGCTGAGGCAGAAAATTGTTGTGCCGTGCAAAGGATGGTGGGATGCAGGCAGACTGCGCTAGTGCCGGTGTACAGGCGTCTCTCCAGTAGCTTCATTTGAGTTTTTATTGCTCCAGGTTAATTAAACACATTCTCATGGTCTTGCATATTAGACCAAAACAATTCACACTGTTCTAATTTTTTTATTTTCAGATTAGAAATTCTAATTAACGAGTGCTAATAAGCATACTAGTATCGAAACACATAACCAAAAACGATTTAAGATTGTTTCATGACAGGTGTGAAAATGCAAGCAGTATAAACATACACTTAAAACAAATCCTAAAACCAAAACCAAAAAGAGATCACCTTTAATTTAAACGGTCACACTGGCAGAAAATCTGTCATTTTGCATATTTGCAGTATTTAGTGTACTTATAGTGTTGTTATTAATTGTGTGTGCGTGCGTGTATTTATTTACCTTTAATAAGATAAAGCCTCTAACATATGTATTGTGCATTGACAAAATGAAATTAGTATCTGTATGTAGTCCCTGCTTCTGAGTCAAAATAATATAATTATATGTATTAACATGCCGGGTCATCCCTTTTAAGTGCCTGGTTGTTCTTACCTCAGATACCTTGGGGCTATGCAAACCGATTTCAGGAAAATCTGTCAAATTCCTCCACTACACGCAGCACAAGGTCATGCCTCAAATCTGTTTCAAATCTTCAACGCTCCACAAAGCCAAGACATTGACACAACCCGAAAAAAAAAAATATATATATACGGCCGTAACAAGGTTTGGATTGCGTCCAGCTAATAAGAGTAATGTTATTTCTTGGGCTGTTTAAATCAATTACAGTAACTGCCCTTCTTTTGAAAACCTCAGGAGAGAGAATTCGGTGGCACATCTGTCATTTTCCATTAGCTTGCCCTGGTCGAGGGAACAGAGACTCTTATTTTGATTGAATCTCCCCCGCAGCAAACGCTGAGCCTCCCTGGGGCTCCCCCGTCATCTGTCTCTCCCGAAACCGAATATAATGGAAAAAATGGCCGACGGGTGATGGAGATTGATTCAAAGGAAACACGAGTGGCAATCGATAAGGTCGCCGGCTTTGAAACGGAGCGACAGACCTTTTCTCACGCGACCCCCCCTTCCCCCCCGGCCAGCCGCTCGAGGCAGTAGAGGTGGGCAGTAAAGTGGCCCGCGTGCAATTTATGATGACAACGTCAACCCCGGGTTTGATATTTCATGGACTGAAGGGGTTTGCGCAAAAAAATGAAAATGATTCTCCCCCCCGCCCCTCGTCACCGCCCCCTGCCACCCCCCCCAGCGATGTCCTCTCCGAGGTCCAGCTGTAGCATTGCCTGGGCTCACACTGAGATTTCGCTTCTGTTGTAACTGTTTGTTTGAGTTTTTCAACGGATTAGGAGTGAGCGGTTTGGGAGTGATGTAGAATCTAATCCACAATTTCATGTGAGTTGCAACATGGCCACAAACACATTTTATGGCTGGTAATTTTATTTTGTAGGGTGTGTTTGACACCTTGTTTTTCTTTCCTGTTCTGTAGAATAGTCTTATTTTAATTTTGTTTTTCTTGCTTCCTCATTCAGGACCCCATAGCGTCATTGATTTCATGGGCCTTATGAACACAAGTTAACGATCTCTCCAGTGAGCAGAGACCAAATAAAAAGAACTGTGTGTAGTGCAAATTCTGTTGAACCATTCCACTAGTTCCAGCCTCTTCCCTATGAAAGGAATCCAGATCATCAGACGCTGATGTTATGACGCTTTTTTTTTTGTTGCCAAACTTGTGTTTGGTCTGCTCCAAGCTCCGTGAAGAAAAGCGCTCGAGCAGGTTCTGTCCGTAGTTTCTGAAACGACCTCCGCGTGACCTTGCGCGAGACGAACGATAACCTCACCACTTTGAGCTCTTCCGGAAGTCGGGGAGCAGTGATGACAAAGCAATCGGAGGCCTTCGAAATTTTAGCGCATATTGGTTTTTTTTTTTTTCCCGCCGGTAGGTGATTTACGCGGTGGACCCGGAGAAGACGCCGCGGAGCAGTTCCCCCCCCCAGGCACTTAGCCTCAGAGGGTTACCAAGGCAACCGGGCTCCCGACAGCCGTTATGGATGTGGTGATCGATAATACATTTGTGGCGCTCGTGCTTCAGGTGGAAGTCGGAATGGGGCGAAAGGATCTCTCTAATGGGAACGCTTGATGGATCCCTGTTGGCGAGAGTTTACGCCAATCTGCTTCTCTTTTTTTCGCGCCGCAGGAATCCCAAATAGCCTCATTCCCATTGACTGCGGCAAGGTAAATTGGGAGAACCCGCTGAACGGCAAGGTAGCCTTTGATGGTAGATAAATCCCTGTTTTCTCGAGACTTTCAGCTGCTCTGCGACGTCTGTTTCAGATCGATGCATTTTACAGTACTGGCCGAGGCAGCGCACTTCTCAAAGCCGCAAACTGAGATGACCTTATGGGACTTCAATGATGGCTCAAGCCAGTCTGACTAAACTTATGCATGCATTTACCAGTTTGAGTTGATATTAATTGAAACTTTATGAATATCTGGAGGAGGAAAAACTATAGGATTATGTGTTTCCAAAAATGATAATTAAGGACATGTGAACACAAAAGATTCTGCATTTGCTCCTGTACTTACAGCGCTGTCAGTAAGTTTGTAATGGCGCAATATTTGCTCTGGACGTAAATCAAGCATTTCAAATGTCGCACGGCTGTTAAACGTGATCCTTCTTCTGGTTTCAGAGAGTGAAAGGAAGTGCATCTGCTACTAGTTTCCATCCATATTTTCACAACCAACCGCGTTTGCATAGGAGCTAGTCGGCTTCTGCAGTCACTTCCTGTTCGACCGGGACCAGTCACTGCTAGCTGTCGCTCTCATTCATGACTGTACTAAGCATGAACTTGATGGTATTGAGCGCTAAGATGAGGAGTGGCAGCCGTATTTGGCTGTAATGTGGACGGGACCAGTAAGCGGCCGGTACAGCCTATGTGCACCATGGCGCACACAGTCTATCACTGTTCTGCAGAATGAATACAACCGCACTCTTTCACAAGAACGTCACACGAACTCACATTTTTACTTTCTGGAAAAGGAGCGTTCTGTCCCTGTGTTGTTCCACACTGTCCTCTAAAATACTGAGCTGGGTTCGGATCAGAGGCCCGTTTCACAGAGCAGGATTACCCAGCTGGCGGGATAACTGAGCTGAGTAATGCCCGGAACAGCCCTTTTTCCCTTCAGTCCTTGTTCCAGATTTGGGAGGATTCCAGGTTTGCAGTTGCTCGGCGAACTCCGTAATCCTGCTTCATGAAACGGGGCCCAGGTGACTGGGAGGGCCAGGGCACGCAGTCTGGAAACTGTGCCGTGCTCCTCAAACCACTGGCTGACTGCTTGTGCTCTGTGGAAAGGGGATATCCTTATGAAAAATTACATTTTTTTATGGTTTAAAATGTGAACTATAATTTTGACATGTGACTTGAAATAGCAAAACAATTCTACTCTCATGTTATCAGTGGGATTATTTGTGTAGTCCACATGTGTACTTTTCACATGTGGTTTCTGAACATGTGGTTTTTGAACATGTGAGTTTTCTTCTTTTTTTTTGGAAGGATATTGCCATCTTCAGTGTCTTCCTTCTCTGCAGGGAAGAATTGCTTTAACATGTTAAGATGCCCATGGTGCTATTATTTCAGTGCTGAAGTTGAAATGCACCCCATCATTACTGAACCAGACGAGTTCTTCACTGTTGGAACACTGCTGGTTTTTAAATACCTGTACTAAATTAAATAAGTGTTATTCTGAAGCTAAAACATTTCCTTTTTGAACTTTTATCTAGATCCTTGGGATTGTCTGCCTGTTCCTGTTTCCTACAGGTTTTCCCATATTTCAAGTACTCAAATGATATGGATATGGACTCTTTTCATTGGTATACGTTCCCAGAGGACATGCAGCAAATCAATGGTTCCTTTTCAAAATCTCACTTTTACATGTCTTACTGCTTTACATCCATTGTAAAGTCACAGAGGGGTAATGGACCTGTTCTGGCCACGAGTAACCTAGGGCCATTTATGGATATTTCCATAAAAGGAGAAAATAAAACATAGTCCATTGAATTGCTTCCTTTGAGGACAATAAGCATCAAAATTACAGAATAAAATTTGTTGAAGTTGTAATTACACACACAGCAGTCCATGGCTGAACGTTTACTGTCCATTCTATAGGTCCTTCCCTGTTGTACATAGATAGCACTGAAAAATAATGGCCTGTCTTTTTTTTTTTTTTTCCTTCATAGCATGGCAGAGATTACAGAAGCCACAGAGACATCAATCATGGCAGAAGGAAGTATATGAGGTTTCCGTCATCCATAATGCTTAATAAACATGCAGTTTAATTATTAACAGCGGCGAGATATTGGTGTCGCAACTGGAAAAGACGTGTTCTCCTCGCGATCGCAGCCTGATTAAGTATAACTAATGCTGAATATAAACCTTTCCCGGTTTCCCTGGTTAAAGAGAGGCCAGTTTTCAAACGACAGGCTCGAAATCCGCCAGGGAGGGGGAAAAAAGGAGCACTTTAGAACCGAGGAGAGAGTTTGTCAGTCGCGCGCGAGACGCGGCTCGCCACTTAGGCTTGGCGCGGTTGCCACGGCGACGGCTCCCCTGCCTGTCAGCTTTTGGGGGGGGGGGGGGGGCGTCAGACGGGACGCCGCCGCGGGCCGCCGCATCATCTGCAGTCCGACCGCGTTTATTTATTTATCCGCTGACTCCCGCGAGAGGTCACCAGTCACTTTGACGCACTGGGAGCCGTGGCTGCGGTGGCTAATGGCTCTCGCACCACGGAGGAGTCTGACGCGTGCCGCGTTTACACTGACTCCGCACGCACGCCTGTATGCACGCATGCACACAAACACACACATGCGCAAGCATGTGCACACGCACACATATGAACACATGTGCACGCACGCACATGCATGCACAAAGACACACACACATACACATACATGCACACACAAACACACACACTGACACAAATGAACACACGTGCACTCATGCACATGAACACAGACACACGCATGTACATGCATGCAAGCACACCCACATGCAGGCACACGCACACGCGCACACACACACACACACACACACACACACACACACACACACACGGCTCTTTATAGGATCTCACCTGGGAAATCACCCATGCTCTGATTTTAGCCCAGCGGGGGACATGACTCATACTGAAAGGGGGAGGGGAGTGAGGGGGTTGGGCAGGGAGGTGTTATTGAGTCTGGTGAACAGAGCCATGTTGAATACTCCTTCATAAAGGCCAGGGATGGGTCCTGTTAAGATGTGGAGGCGGCACCTTCCTGGATGGTTAGGGAACGGGGCTGGTAATCTAAAGGTGACAGGTCGGATTCCCAGGTAGAGCACTGCCGTTTACCCTTGAGCCAGGTGCTTCACCTAAAATTACTTCAGTAACATATTCAGTTTATATATCATGTTTACTGTGTTTAAAAAAAATAATAATAAAATGGGAAGGTTTTGTAAGTTGCTCTGGATATGTAATGTAATGATTGTGCCTACTATTACACTGGCCCTTTTCTCCAGTGCAACAGTTTTTAAATCTACATCAGGCCAGGTACTCCATGGGGCCAACAGGGAAATAAATTAAGTTGTATAAAAATTAAGCACAGCTTTTCATTGTGTCTGTATCTTTGTTTCAGAATTATAATGATCTATTATTTAAAAAAAATAAAAGTGAAAGCCAATACCTGGGCTTGTTGCATAAAACTATTTGATACCAATATAAATCATTAAATTGCTATTGAGTTCTTTGTCAGGCTAGTTCTACAAAAAAAAAAAAAAAAAAAAACAATTATGCAGAGTTGATATAAGCCAAGAAAGTTATCAACCTTTCCTGTTGGCTTTATTCATTGAACTTTATTCTGTGCTATTCTACGTTAATAGAATAGGCTGCTAACTAACCAGTGAGTGCTCATTCTGAAAAGTTCTAGCTTCATTATCATTTTTTTTTTCAACTTTTGAATTAATGGTGAGCAGCGGAAAGAAGGCTGTGATTGAGCATTTGTCTTGAGCTGCAAGCGATGCCCGAGTGCCTCATTTGATGAGACCCGTCTTGGACAAAAGCTTTCTGATCTTCGTTTTTTTCGGTCTCATTGTCCCTCTTTTTTGCCTAATGGTAAATACGCATCAAAGCTTCAAGCGTGATTAAGCTTTTAATGATGATACTGAAGCACTGGAGGAGGGAGAGAGTTAAAAGCTTGGCCAGGGGATCCTCAACCAATCATTTGCATATGTGAATAATGGCCATATATTTCGCGCAGATATTATCATATATTCAGTGGAAGTTAAATTGAGTTTATCTGCGCTAAAAGGCTAGCTTCAGCTGGTCGGCACTTTTGGGGGGGGTGAATTCCATGTGGAGGAGAAATAACTTTTTTGAAAATCTGATTTCAAAAAGATGTCTGAAGCCCCTTGTGTAATTCCTCCGGTTCCCTTGAAAAAGTCTAACTGAAATCCATTTATATTTTACCGGAGCCAATGCTCTTGAATAGACAGTATATATATATATATATATATATATATATATATATATATATAAATATATATATTTTAAATGACAGCCTGAACAGACTAAATCCCACACAATATTGAATATTACATTGAACATATTGGATTTGGCGTGATGCACAGTTAAATACAAAATACATATACAGTTGAGTCCACAAGTATTTGGACAGTGACCGTTTTTTTTTGTTGTTGTTTTGGCTCTGTACTCCAGAACACTGGATGTGAAATGAAACCATGAATACAAGGTGACAGTGCAGTCTGTCAGTTTGAGGGTATTTACGTATCATATCAGGTGACCTGCAAGGGAATTACACCCATTTTTATACATCGTTCCCCCCCCCCTCATTTTAGTGTGTACGTGTGTGAGCGTGCAGGACAGGGGTGACTTGCGCCAACCATCAGATGTATGGGTGGTTCCTGGGTGATGCACATTTTCAATGTGCCAGAATTAAAATTAATCTGAAATGATGATGGAGGGACTTAATAAATGGATTAAACTCGGGAATAATTACATTGGCCAGGGTGAGAGACCGTATTTGGGAATTTTGCCAGGACACCATGGAATCTCTTAAACTTTACAAGTACACGAGCCCATCTGGAGCCATGAGCTTAAATTTTTAAAAAGCTTACCGTTACAGTAAGCACAGCGGCTCTAAGAAAAACTAAACGAAAATTCACAAGTGTGTGATCGTAAGATCAGAGTTAATGTTTTACATCGTGCTTGGCCTTGTTTCCGTTGAGAAGATTCATTCCGCTGCAATGTCTTCTGCTCGATGTTAATCATTTTGGTGTTTAATTCACTGGCATTTTCTGCTCTGGATTAGTGGGAATTTTAATTTTTCATAACGTGTGTCAGTAGAGTAGACAGAAACTGGCATTATCACAAGTCATTATTTTCAATCAGTAAAGGCTGTGGTTCTTAAACTTTTTAAGTCCGTGACCCACTTAATGAGCGTACGCATTTTCTGTTTACCCAACCCTTATTAAACGATCATCTCACACACATTGACTTACTGAATTTCAATATTTTGACATACCGAATAGCATATCAAAATAGCTGCTTGTACACTAGATCTAGTGCAGCGAATCTGACAAGTGCAAGTGTTCAATCTGACTTGTGTAAATGTCAACGGAGAGCGTAGAATATTCTTGGTATGAATATATTTTGTGTTCATCACAAAAAAATGTCTAACTTTCGGTGAACTCTACTCATTCACACTGATGGGGAAACTCCACATTACCTTTCTTGGCAGCACACTGTATGTTTTCATCGGCTGCAAAGCCACAGTCACAGACAGGCCTGGATTTCATTTTCTTTAACTGCCCAAACATTAACCTTGAATCATTCATGCGCTGTGGCCAGGAAGACGGGCCAGAATTTCTATTAGATATCCTTTTCTTTCCTCCATCCCAGAAACACAGAAACGTTTCCCACTTATTTCCCTCTCCATTGTGAACGAGTCCAGGGTTCTTCTATAATTAACCCCAATGTCATTTTTTTTTTTTTGGTTGTTGTGTTTCGTAATGGCTTGTAGACTTACCAGATCAAAAAAAAATTTGTGTTGTGTTCCATGGGCATTTTGCTGTATAATGAATAAAAGTGAAGAGTGCACTTAAATTTCATATTCTCATGATGCTGTATGCATATTTTATTTTACATATATTTATGGGCATCTCAGGTTCAGAGCTTCTGCCTCTGCACCAAATGCATTTTTGAGGGGGAGAAATGTTTCAATGTTTCTCTGAATAGGAGAAACTATCACCATAAACAGGAAGCTCATGGCTGCTGGGTGGCTCATTCGGCTAAAGCACCATGCTGTGCTGTGTGAATGAGCCGCGCGGTGTCTGATCAAATGCGGACCGTGCCAGAGCCGACTGGCTGATGGCTTAATAGAGTAACACATAATTAGCGACTGTGTCTCCCAGGGTATGGGAGGGTTCAGCCCGCATTTAATCGCCATCTAACGACCTTCACTGGCTGATCAGGTGTCCATTTACTGCGTGTTAAAGCTGCATATGAAAGGTCTTCCTCCAACTCCGCTCTCTGTAAGCATAGCTGTAGTCCGTGGTGTGAAGAAGCTGGTAATGCCACGTGTTTCGAAGGAGGGTTGTGGATATCCATACTCTCCAAAACCGGCAGTGGGGTTTGAGCATGCTGCGCTTGCAGACAATCGGACATTCCAAATTTAGGGTGCGAATTGGACATGTACAGCCCCACGGTGCTAAATTTTGGTGCTAAATATTAAAATAAAATAAAACAAATTTACTCAGTGAGGTTCTTCTTTCAGTGAGGATATGGGGGCACTGTCGAACTAGGCCCCGGATTGTTGGCTGGCCTGGATCAAGCTGTACTAACATTACCACGGGCAGCCTTAAGTGATTGTGTAGCCCATCAATGTAAAAACGTTGTTTTCCTTTAAAATGAGACGTCGTATCACTGAAGAGAATGTACATGTTCATTTTCTGCTGCCATGGACATCGGGTCAATGAAAATGTAGGAAATTACTGCACTGAGACCCTGAATGATTCATGTTTCTTTGTCCTGTTTTCCCAAGATATGTGGCTATTATTTATCTGGCCTGAAATTTTCCTCCCACTGAAGGTAGGGGTCTCTGTATCTCAGTCTCTCGTGTGCTAATTATATGCATTGTCTGCATGCAGCAATCAATAGAGTCCAGGGTAGATGAATGTCTTGTATGATATTCATTATGCCTTTCAAGGCCTGCAAAGTTTCAGTGCACCCACTATAAGTTCTCTCCTCCTATGCCGCCCCCCCCCCCCCCCCGACTGCATTGAGTCTCACCGTTGTATTCAAAGTCAGCTGTGTAAGTGGATTGAAATGGATTCTCGACACACTTTCAGTTTTTTTTGACCCTGCATGTGCGTGCGCGCGTTTTGTTGCTGTTGCCAAGGCGATGGATTTTTTTTTTTTTTTTTTAACTCCATTTGAGGGCAAAAACTACGGCTGCCTTTCCATTCTACCGGTCCTGTCGGCTTGTATTACCTGATCAGAGCGAGCACGGCGTGTAGACGTTTCCTTTGAGGCATCTGACATCACACAGACACCCTGTAGGAGTTCTTAGGCTTGTCTTGATCAGGCAAGGCCCCTCTCCCGCTCCTCATCGAGGGTTGTTCTCACAACCAATAACTGTGATCGGATTCTTTTGACGTCCGCCTGGCAGGAATAATTTTTCACTTGCTGTGCTGTTTGCACAGGGTAGGGGAGGTTTTTCTGTGGTGTGACTAGATGTGTCTAGACAGGCTCTAGATTTTTTTTTTCTTCCTGTGCTGTCAGTTAAGCTTCATTTGAAGCCCTTTGCCCTAATCAAGACTAGCTTGAATTGACACCCACTTTAGGGGAGTCCCCAGCTAATGTAATGGCTGAGCAGTGTTTAAAAAAAGAGCACAGACTTGAGGATTGTAGGCTTTAGCTCCTAGTTCCTCATAATGCAGGTATAAGTCATCCATCTTGTGTGATATATTCTCGCTCTGCGTTACAGAATCACAGTTACATATTTTTATACAGCCAATGCATTTTTTTCACTGTTTTTGGTGTAAACTTTCAGTTTGAGAGGACAAGGTAGCATAATGCCCTTTAACAAATATATTGTATTCATTTATCACTAATATGAATCCTATCAATCTACAATACTTTCTTCAGTTGCATATGAAATCTTAATGGAATTATATTTTTGGTGAAAGGTATCAGACTGCCCAGAGTGTTATTTTAACACTTTAAAAAAAAATCTTCTCAGGTTTTTATTTCTGGGTAATGTGCAAATTGTGGCCGCCACCCTGAACAAATGCAAAAGAAGTTCAATTATTGTTGTGTACAAACCACAATTTAATTTTTTGCTAAATTTTTTTTACTTTACAATTATATTTTACTCCGCGGGAGGAAAAATTGAACGTTTCAGTTTGACGGCCGAGGTCAGCCGCACCGCTGAAGACTGGCCTTGTAAACACGGGTTTGGCGGGCCGTCTATTGAAACGTTTTTCTCTGCTTTGCAGAGCGCGCGGAGGAGAGCAGAGGGGGCATCACAAAGCAAGCCCCCCCGCCTCGTGCATGCCGCCTTCCTCTTTACCTGCGAAGAAACAACCTGTGAAAGAAGAATCTTTGTGTTCGGAAAACACTGAAGATCCTCCGTCCCCTCGCCCAACCACCACCCCCTCGCTCGTGTTCTACAGGGCCCGCTTTATTTGATACTCTTCAGGCGGGCAATCGATTGACGTCTGACCGCAGGTGACCCCTTTTCCAGGCCTGCCTCCTCTCGTTGTGTTTTTTATTTTTTCTTTTCCTTTTTTCTCTGGGGGGCTGGGGGAAGGGGGAGTACGATACGGGTTCGTTTCCACGACAGCTGGCGTGTGGAGAACATAAGATGGTGGTGAGGGGGTTGTTGGGGGGGGGGGTGGATTTAAGCTGCAGGGGTGTGTCGGGGTGGTGGAAATGCACATTGCCTGAGGAATAATGAAGGAAAGAAGAAAAACCGCCAGAGGCTTTTTTCCCGCCAAAAGTTGGCAAATAAACTGCCAGGGGCTCAAAGGAGACAAAAGAACTGTTGATACTCCGACTGCTGAGAACAGAATGTGCGACTTTCAGAGGTGGAAAAACCCAGCAAGTCCACCGCAGCGCTTTGTTCTAATCACTTACATTTTGCTAATTAGCACAATTCTTCCGCCAGGAGGTAGGGCTAATTAGTGGAATCGGCTGGCCGAGTCGACGGGCGAAGGAAACACATGGCAGGACTTTCGCCCTTCTGACCCCTGGACTTTTGACCTCTGGGGACTTTTTTGGAATTAGATTAATGCACAGCAAATCACACTTTATTAATGTGTCATCACTGTCTCAGGAATCATTAGCATTACGGCTTACTGTGCTTCATATGGTTGGTATTCCACCATCAACAGTCTCAATATAACTGTTTTGGCTTTTTTTTAGCTCATTCTGGTGGGAATTTTAGATTATTTAATTTTATTTGGTATTGGCAGGGGATGTGATGAGGATCAGGCATCTCAACTGGTGATAGACCTTAGCATGGGAATGAAAGCAGCAGACTGGGTGTTGGTTCAAAGGATGTATTGATTATTATTTCTATTTATTTATTTATTTATTTTTTGAAGGGGTAGCATCTGGATTTCCTGTGGCAGGAGATTGAAAACATAGGACAAGTCGATTAGAAATATTGAGCCTGTGGCCCCATAGCTGGAGGACTGTGGGGACTGCACAGAAGAGACATAAACACATACGATACAAACCGATACAATAGAAAACGCAATAAAATGTTGTAATAAATACGAACCATAAAAAAGGGGTTGGCTGAACTCCTGGAGCTTCAAAGCCCTTATATGCATCATCATCGTCGTCATCGTCGTGCAGTCGAGGTCTTTTACCCAAGGGTAATTTATGATGTCAGCGCATTCCGGCGCATGTTGATGGCGTATAATGCGACTCCGGCACTGTTGCCATAAAACGCCAAGCTTTGGAGTTTTTGAGATTTAATTACGTCCGTATATTCTCAAATAAATTCCACAGTGGTTTTTATCGGCCTGTGGGGAGCAGACAAACAAATAATGCATCGACACGCTCCTTTTGAGGTTTGGCAGGTATATTACCCCTTTCTGGGGAGATTTAGAGGATAATTAAGCTGTTGTGTGTTTATGCTGAGGTCAGCAAGAAGAGGAAGGGATCTGAAGGGGTTCTTTCTTCTATTAAATTGCACCACAAGGAGATTCTTTTGCTTTGAGTGCATGATAAGTATATGAATATTATGCAAATGGTATGCAAATTGCATCCCACGACAACCATGAGTGCCACTGCACTCACACAACAAAATGTTTTTTCTAATACAATTAATGATATCAATAATAATGTTATAAATTGACTTGTCCTTCAAGCATTTATTGATCCACAGAGAAATGAATGTGAAATTAATCTCTTTGACAAATAAGTGTCATAACTACAAAATCAATGGCACTGGCCCGTGTGCATCTCCAAATACCAAAATAAAAAAAATAAAATAGTTTACAGAAGTCGTAAATATTTTCTCCTTCTGGCAGATAAATTCAAGGTGTAACCCAAACAAAGAGAGCAGAGCAGGCGAGATCTTGATGTACTGCTCTTTCATAAGAGTGCTAAGTCATAAAGATTTCAAGTTTATCTTGAGACCTTTTAAAGTTCCACATTCTGGCCTACTTGCTTAGGAGCACAGCGTCCAGCTCCTTAAATGCCCCAGGTATGATGTGTACAGAAGACCTAAACAAGCGCACACCTTCATTTATTTTACCCCCCACCCACCATAAACAATCGCAATCGCACCCCTGCTCCCCCTCAATAATCTTGGCCGCAACCCGGTCCGCGATCTCAATCGCCCCCCCCCCCCCCCCCCCCCCACCACCCACAGACGGAATAAAATTTCACGACAGCCAGCTCAAAAACTTGGCGACTCAGGCCGCATGAAGCCTGGTCTCTTTCCAAAAAAATTTTCAGCTTCTCACGGCCAAGGGTTAACACAGCCCAGGTTCTCTGAAACATTTAGTTCCCCCATCCTGCTGAAGAGGCGTTTTTAAGGGACTCAATGTTTATATTAGCATAATAGCTTGAAGATGAATTGATGGGCCTTGTTGCCACTGTCACACTGTGAATTTCCATGGGCCTTGCCAGTGTGGCATCGCCCATCAAAATCCATCTCTTCCCATTCCCGTCAAAAGCCATTTGTCACCATCAGGCACCGAGGCAGCCAAGGGCTCATGGGTAATTTTTCTATTTTAGAAAAGAGAGTACCCCCCCGTCCCCATCCCCCCCATTATCAGCGGAAACTGTTATTTCACCGCCATTTTAATTTTAGAACTAACTGTCAGCATAATTCCTTAAAGTGAATTTTGCCATCAAGGCCATCGATTTGGTCAATTCCAAAAGTTCAGCTGGTCTGAGATCTAAGAGAAATGTGGGTGGCTTTTATGGAGGTCAGATATCCAAGGGGAGGGAAGGGGATTGTCGTCTTGAAGAGGGAAATGCATTCACTGTCTTCAGATCCTCGAAGTGTAACACAGGGAGGTGAATCATCTATAACAAGGGTCAGAAATCCTACTGGGCTTTATTCATTGATAATGATAATTAATTCTCATGTTTTCTAATTTCTCTTTTTTTTGTCTTTTTAGAGCTATACAGAATGCATGCTGGTGTGGTTGTGTACACAAACTGCCTGCTGTGCACTAGTTTACATGTAGGAACACGATCAATCAATCGCAAAAAAAAAAAATACACACAAAAAAAAAACACTTGGCAAGAGGTAATTATTTCCTGCTGCTTTTGAATCCCAGTCATCTGGTCATGGAGAGCAGACCACAAAAAAAACTAGGAAAGTCAAATTTTAATTATCACTATATGGCCTCGGGCAATTTTATGCAGGATTTTGTTTCCAGCAATTACCCTGGCTAAATGAGCTAATTGGGTGTATACAACAACACTGGTTCACTCGTAGAGTAGATCACAGTAAAACATTTCAGATTGGGACACAAGAACAGCCTTCAGCTGTCATTCACGCGCTTGTCAAAAAATGTAGCTAAAATGCCAGATGGCGTAAATGTTAGGGCTAATTAAGTAACGAAGAAGAATAAAAATCTGAAGCGGATATGGCCCTTGTTTTGCACACGTCTGGCCTGGCCTGTTCTTGCGGGGAACACCTGAACAAACTGCCTTTAACAACCGAGATTCTGTTTTCATTTTATAAAATAAAATTTTAACACTCAGTATTTTAGATTTTAAGAAGGGTTTCGCAGCTACTTCCACAATTTTCAGCCTAATTATACAAAATGACATGAAATAACATGTTCCAAAAACGCAGTTCTTACATTTGTGAATATAAACGCGACTCACATGGACCTCTTTGCTGTGTGCGGCAGAGAAAACGGCTCGCTTTTTTAAAAACGTGAACCCGCTCCTCTTCCTTTCCAAATTCTTGCCTCGCCAGTTTCAGAAGAACAAACGGGATTATCATCTCCCTGGGCCTCACGCGCAACAGCGCTGAAGCCAATTAATGGTAATTAAGCCCATTTCAATTCAAGGAGGATTATAGGCATTTTATAAAAAGATTACTTGGATCAGAGTCCTCGATTTCGGCGCGGCAGAAAATGCTTATTGTTGAGGGTCTAAAAGGCCAAAAAGATAAAACTAAAGAAGGCAACAAAAAGAGAGAGAAAGAAATCAAGTATTTTGGAGAGAGTAATTAAAACCCATCAAGGGCTTTTAAGAAACGTGTCAGTCCTTCACCAAAGGAATTGCGTGTCACAGATAGATTGCGATAGATTGAACGTTGATGCTGGAAGGTGATGCTTGAAGGTGATGCTGTCAAGAACAGCGAATTGAGTGACATTATGAGAGTGCTGATCAACCCACTTACAAGGGAGTGCCACGGTCATCACCACCGCTTCCACCATTTTAAAACAGCACATTCATTTGGCAGATGCTCTTATCCTGAGTAACATAGAAGGCGAAAGCGGTTACATTGTGTACACTGGCATTACGTGAACCACAGTGATTGAGGTTAAGAACATTGTATCCTATATGTGTGTATATTATAAAGAGAGAACATTACATTGCAATAAAGTCACTTATACATTTTTACAGTATCTCTCCACCAGGTGCATAACCCAGAAGGAAAAGTATGATGACTGGACAGTTTTACATTCCACCATGAGTGATTTTGAATCTGGCATAGTTTTCTGCTGGGATGGCACAGAGTCCGGATCAAATTATTCTCTCTGCAGGAGAGCCACCATTTTGTCAGGGGCGTTATCACTTTCGATTAATTCATTTTAAACGGGGCGTTTTGTCAGTGAGAGGATTACCGTGTTTTCAGTTGGCCCCTGTTATACATCCGAGTAGCATTTTAACGTCAACAGCCGAATGGCGGACGACGCAATGGTGCTTTCAGATATACTGGTTTATTTAATTGATGTGAACTGGCCTCGCATAATTGTGTTGGTTTTTACACCAGCTGAAACTCCTTGGCTGATGCTGCCTCTTCATAAATCTGTGTAGTAACTTGCCAAGATCAATGCTCAAGTGGTATCATATCCAGGACCTCAGCATTTTCCTTTAATATCTCTCACTGGTTCCCTTTCCAAGTCCTCAGATTATAGCTTGACAATGCACTCTCACTGTCAACACTCGCACTTGTATTTCAACAGTGGCTATGAGGCAAATTTCACGATGTCAGCATTTATTTCATGAGGTTTTTTTTTTATTAAGCGGACATTGAACTTTATTACAAAAATACGATTCAATTCAGTCAAGTCCCCCAATTTCAAGTCAGCATAAATACTGGGCCAGAGTTAGTTTAGAGAAATTGAATGACTTGCGAGGTCAATATTTCAGTGAATACCCCTCTCACTGAGGTCGCAGACTCTGTGGAGTCAACAAATCTCCCCAGTGGGACAAAATCTCAGGAGGAGCCCAGTTTAGAGGGGAGAGCCCATCGTCTGCTGACAAATCCGACATTGCTAAGGCATTACTATGCATCCTACTCCACACCGCATTCCGCTGACTCGTGAATATGCAACTCTGGGGTTCTGAGGAGACCATCTGCAAGAACCTCATAAGATACAGCAAATAGAGAACACGTGTCATACTCTGATCCGTGGAGGAATTACTCCAATTATGTATCACATTTATCCTGTGATACTGAAATTAACATGCAATTCTTGTTACCATATTGTAAACTGAGTTTGTATGGTAACTGCTAAAACATTCCGGAAAAGTAGGCTCTAGCTAGTTTTTTCCATTAGATTGATTCCAACAGAAAAAGCATTTTCAAAACAGTTCAATTCCCATATTCAATTAATACGTACACAATGGTGGAATAGATTAATGTTGCAAAGAAAAACTTGTAAATTCACGGGGGTAAATAAAAAATGGCCCTGATGAATAAATTAATCATTTTAATCGCAACATTTTAAATTTCATCTCATACTTAACAATGCAAATTTTTGAATTTGCATCTTCAGAATTAATTCTATATTTCCCATTAGTCTGCTGATCACAATATTTGTCAAAAACTAGCAATTAAAATGTAATTAGAATATTTATTTCACTTACAAGGCCCTGTTTTGAGTGACTTTTGAGAACGAGCCGCTCAAATTTATTCAAATTATTAGGCCATAAATATATTTTCAGTTGCTTGTTTTGTTGTGATGAATAAATGCGGACAGAGCATATTCCCATTTCACATTTGTTTCCTTTTGGGGGAGGAAGGCGAGAAATGATGTTTGTTGATTCAAATCTCCAAGCAGCTCAATCAATGAATGATTCAGAATACTCCTTGCTCTGCTAAACACAACCATGTATATGAAAGTGAGACAGAAACCTAATTATAATGAGAATTATCAAAACCCGCCATCAGGGAAAGAACACCACTTTCCTCATCTATGTCTGACTGTCATCTTTTTTTTTTTTTTTTCCCGTCCAATCGTTGGTGGAAATGAAAAAGATGCTGAGTGTGCAGCAAGCAACCCGAAATATTTCCCAGGGGTCCTTGCTGTTTCTTTTAATTCAGCAACAAGACCAAGGTAGCTCGGAGTCCAGGAAGCGAAATGCGTTTCTGCGTCCCCCCCCCCCCCCCCAGAGGGGGACTGTTCGGGCTGCAGAGGTGTAAAGGCATTATTTGAACGCGTATTCCGGGCACTACACTTCGTCGTCAGGGACGACCGTGCACGATTTCGGGCCGTTCGGGAAGGGAGAGCCTCATCAGACTGTGGCCTTGAAGGTGTGGTTTTTTTTTTTTTTTTTTTTTACGAGGCTTATAAAAACTGTGCTGTTTAATGAAGCAGATTTATGACACTGAATTTATCATTTCGGGCACTGGTTTCACACCTTGTCTGTGTCTTGTAGTGGAACCTGCAGCTCAATCTACGCCCCCCCACAGCCAGATAAACATGGTGCCCATGCCTGTTACCATTTCCACCTCCGCACGCACACACACACACATGAGCACATGCATACACACACACACACACACACACACACACACAGCCCTGTCCTCTATCTACACAATTCAGCCTTGCATTCTGGCTTCAGTGGATAGGCTTTTGCAGCTTTATAGATAGTAATTTTTATCAAGAATCATTTAAAATCCCTATGCATTTACTGTCGTCATAAACAGTGAAATATCAAACCTGAATTTTGTACATTTTTTTTTAATGCCTCGGTGCAGTCTGCCACTGCTGGACACTGTCTGAAAAGAATTAATCCTACTGGCCCCCTATACATTTGATTTATGGTGCCCATCTTATAAACATTCAGTGCTGCTCTTAACCATGTGATGTTTCAGCAACCTTTGACTGTGGGAAAAGATGGTGCACAGCACCAGACGGCCATAAGATAGACGAGGCACAGACAACTGAATGAGATCACACAGGCTGAGTGCTATCCACAGACAGCCTGTTCACCAGGCAAATTTGGATAATTAACGTTCCCGCTTTAATTATTCAACAAACTACTGCCCGGTAAAATAAATCAGGCCCTGATACAATCGCTGACATCATCTACTGTACACGTTGAATTCGGAAATGCTGACTTACCTGCTCCTTCCTGGCGTGCTCAAGAAAATGGTGACCAGGAAATCATTTGGTTTTTACTGGTCCCGAGGGTGCCCTGGAGGTTTTCAGACAGGAGCGCAGGGAAAGAGAGAGAGAGAGGCTTTTGAAAGAGGTGTATAAACCAGAATTAGAACCGCTGTCTGTGAAGCCTCTAGTTTTACTCTGCAGCACCTCAAAGTGAACCAGTTAACAAATTATATAAAGTTAAATGCACCCCCTCCCCCCACCCAAAAAAAAAGGTTTAGCATAGATTAGAAAAGCAAAAGGTCACAATTGTGGCTGCAGGTTAACAGGAGATTAGAAAGACAAGGTCTATGCCTTTCAAAAACATTTTTTTTTTTTTAAATCCAGATTTCCCATGTGGGCCAACTTTGAAAATAGCTATGGAAAAATGAATAATGCATTTCCATCTGTACAGGCTGTTTACCTAGGCAACGAGCACTCTTAACTGTAAAAATATCACAGAGAGTTCAGAGAGAACAGTAGTGGGGGCACAAAAGACTAAATGTAAGAAGACAAGCGCAAAAATGAAAAATAAGAGGAAAGTACACTGTACAACGGCAAACTGCATGCAAACGAGTGAAGTTTCTAGAGCAATGGCAGTCGCCTAAGATTATCAGCTAATGCTGTATATGGGCACAGAATGCCCGTATTCATACTAGAGGTTAAATCATTGTGTCCTTACAAATTTATATATGCATAGATACAAGAAAATATACATGAGTAAGGGAATAGGAAACCATACAAAAGCGTGTAAAAGCATGATTAGGCTAATTCTAATAGCAGGAATCGGGTAAACCTGTCCTGGGATTCTGATTGCTAAAAGGAGTAAATTAATGGTCAATAGATATTGATGCTCTTAATACAGAGCAATATTATTAGCCTATTGGTTTTTTTCTTGGCATATAGTTTAAATATAATTTCTGTGATAATGGCATAGAGGGTACTGTATGAGGATTCCTGTACATGTTGGAATGACAGATTCTAGAACCAGAGCACCGGAAGACATTCGGACAAGACGGGATATTTTGTGCCATCAGCTATGTTTACCTTGAGCAATTCTGGGCTCTTTCAAATATTAAACAGTGCCCACGACTTCTCAACTGTCACCTCATCCACTTCTCTGTAAATGATGGGCGGTGAGCCGTGTGACTGGACGACGCAACAATGGGCAAAAAAAAAAAAAGAATCAAAATTCAGTCTATTACCCGCATTTCAGTTCCAGACTAGTGATCACGACAGACTTTCAATTTATATTGCCTAAGTCAACCCCCCCCCTCCAAAAAAAACAAAACACACACACACAGTTCTGAGAGCACTGGTTTCCTTGGTTACCATATTAAGTACAGGTTTAGATCCTGCTTTAAAATGACAGAGCTTCTTTTAATTGCAAATTTGAAGAGGTGTCCCCAAGTCAGCAACACTCTGTGAGGGCAAACAGGGGCTAAAATTGAATTAGGGCTCCTTTAGTCCCTCTGTGCCAAGTATATGTTATTGGAGAAACACATTTGCTACTTCCTTTTTGGACACCATCGCACTTGGGCTAAAAAAAAAAAAAAAACATAATAATAAAAAAACACTTTCAGACACGAATGTGATGAATAATAGCACATGATTAAAAAGTCCTAATCTGTGAACAGAGCTGTCGCTTGGGGAAACTGAGTCTATTCTGCCAGACAGGACACCTTCCTTTCCAATATGAATAAACCTGCCAAGACCCCTATCTGGAAGTTGATCATTTGAATGTCATTCAAACACGCGAGAACGTTGCTCTGGCTACGGCATACATCCAAAAAGCAGAAATGGAATGCAACAAAAGGTACTGGTATAAGTGAAAGCCAAGCCGAGACTGGCGTATCTGAGATGGGCCCGCTGGCTTCCACAGCACGTGCGCACGCGCGGCTATGCTAGTGTGAGGCGACGGAGACTAGTTGAGTTGTAATTTACGAGCGTATCGAGCAAGTGCCTCCATAAAAAATGGAAATTCATAAATTTTAGTCTGTTATCCCCCCCTACCAGAAAAAAAATGTGGGGCAGAGGGATTAATATTTATATCTGGCCATCTCTAGTGGAAAGGCATATCGAAATACCTTTGCCCAATTCATTATATTTTTGTCCATTTATTATGGGAGAGCAGATGTACTTACAGCAGCAGAGGGATTTGTTTTGTTTTAAATCACCGACAGAAGGGGGATTCCAGTGAGAGGAAGGGACACTCAACTGGCAGGACGGCAAGGGCAGATCTGAAAGGCTATTTATTGTAATTATTTGTGCAATGAGATATGAAATTGTCATTTACCATCTATTTTTGCACGCCACTGTCCTGTACAGCCCCGTGGAAGTGCATCTATTGACCCTAGTCATTCCGACACTGATCCGGAGAACCCAAAGTTGCAACGTTCAACTGTATTAACCTCGCACGTGTGTTTAAAATAAAATAAAATAACGTAAAATATGATATGGCATATTTGAAACATTTTATTACCAAAATCTTATGCTCTAACCCCCTCTACCACCCAACCGTTGCAGTGTATGCCAGTTCCGATTACTACATAATGTAACGTTCAATTTATTTTACACGTCTCAAAATGTCAGTCCGATCAGGCCGAATGTATTTTGGGAAATCTAAAAAACAACATTCTAATGCACGTCCTATCCCCCTCTCCCTCTGAAGCAGGACCCAGTTTGTGCTGCTCTGCCATGCCTCTTGCCTGCCATCAAGTGGTTGTTCTTTGGAAAGACAAGATGGAAAGGTTACAACAGGACACCGTTTTATTTGCTATTCCTCTCATGTTTGAATGAGAAGGAATTTATTACGATGTTATTGTCACATGTTTCTTTTTTCCTCTAGAAATTGTATCGGAACTTTATAAATAGGCTTGTTCAAAAAAACGCCCCCCACCACCCTCCTCTCTCATGCTATGCTGTGCACAGCAGAGGATAAAGAGATATCTATTGCGTTACACGTTCAAGGCAGCAGAAATCTAAACCGAAAATAGCATATTGGTTTCTGAAGAATTTAAATGTAAAATCGTTCACAGCTGTGAGGAAAGGGGTCGGAATGGAAACGCTACATCGGCGCCGCGCGGCAGCGACAGCTGAACAACAACAGCAGGCTTCTCCGCTCAGCAAACGGCATTAACTTTAAAAGTCAACAATGGCAGATCTGACGCCCGCAGCCCGCAGTTTCCCAACGCCGGCTAGTCCAAAAAAAAAACGGGGACAGATGTTAGCTAATGAACGCCTCTGCTTGTTTACAAGGGCACCTGTGTCTGTCTGGTCGTTGTATTATCCTCCGAGGCTTGATCGCTTAATGGAAAGTGTCGGGGGGGAGAAAAAGAGTAACGACATGCACGCAAAAACCCCACTGAACGCGTGCTTTGATGCTTCCTCCACTGATCTGATGCTAGGGTTCAAATTATATTGGCACGCATTCACTCACGCTGGCGAAGAAATGACAGATTCGGCACATTATTGATGTGTAAAATGGATGGGTTTTATTATTCAGTTGCTTTGAGGAATTGCTACCACCGAGCTGCTGTGCATTAGACATCTTGCGAGCACAGACGTCTTGCACAAGGCTTAGAGTTCATTTGTATAAAACTTTCAGTAATATCTCATTTAGCTCAGTAGGCTTTCCAACGTATTTATTTAAAAATAATAATAATACATTTCACAAAAAAGAAAGGCAGCAAAACAAAATTGCCAAACCAAACTAGACCTCATCTCAGTTCAAACATTTTGTCAAGTGGAGCAGAGTACAAACTTATCCATATAAACAAGCATCAGACCACAATCATTCGGACAGACCAACGCACAAAATGTCCTCCGAATAAAAAATGAACACTGTAAATGGGGGGCAGGGGATCTTTTGGTGTTAAAAAATAAATAAAGAAGGAAAAAATAAACTCTTTCTTGCGGAAGCAGCCCTTCAAGCGAGCTTCACCATCCTCTCGCTGGCCTCCCACAGCTTCCTGGCCACCCCGGAGTCCTTGGCGAAGGGTCGGAGGGCGGCCGGCCGGCAGTCGGTGAAGTAGCCGCCGCTGTGCGGCACCACGTCGTCCGAGACGGCGCAGTGGACGACCGTCTGGGCGCCGGCCTCGCAGGACACGAAGAACATGAACATGATCACCCGCATCACCGCGCGGAACAGGATGGAGTAATGGCAGGTCCAGCTGCTCTGCACGTACCCTGGAATGCACACGCACATGCACGCATACAAACACACACACACGAACGGACATAACCACACAAATGCACGTGTATATGCATACACAAACGTGCATGTGCACACACACACACACACGCGCACGAACGGGCATAAACACACAAATGCACGTGTATATGCACACACACACACAAACAATAGAAGGCAGATGTTAATATCACGCATTAATATGGACATTGTTGACATCACAATAGGGCACTTTCAGCACTGCTGTTTGGATGCCTATTTTAACTTCCGTGAAATACTTCAACACCAAGCATGTCAAGCACCCTTGATTATAAAATTATACTAAGTGGGTCTAAAAAGCATTTATGCAGCTTGGGGAAAAAAAGGTGATGTTTTCCAGAACAATTACAGCCCCATCACTAAAAAGTGGTGAACTGATTTGTTTACTGTGCAAATTACAGAGCCAGCTCCAGTAGCCAGCAATGGGAGTCAACTTTTTGGTGTGGGTCCAAAGCAAGGCATGTGCAGTTAATCACTTACAGGAACACTAATGGTCATCACATGGACTTCACATCAGGTGTCCATGTTAAGAGCATGTTCTAGGAACTGCCTGACAAATGTCAAATTTGCCCCTGCACAGAATCAGTGTCCAAAAAAAGAGAATATAATGCAGTCATCATCTCAATGACCATTTAAGATGCAATGCAATGGTAATGGACCCTCTCGAGAATTCCAGAACAACCACAGTGAAAGTGACAAATGGTGCCATCAAAGTTAAAGAGATTAAGCTTTCATTTAGCTTCTTCTGGTGTGGAGTACAGTTTGCTGTTATGCTAAATTAGGTTTATTTACTTGATATTGTCGCTTTGGGGGGGGGGGGGGAATCAATGGCGATGTTGCGCCAGGCTAATTGCGCCATTCTGAATAGCTGCTTGGTTTCTGTTTAGTTTATCGATTACCTGATTTGCAACGTGTACCATAATTAAGAGGTCTTTATTCTGAAGTATTTTATGTCATGTGAATGCTACTCAATTAAAAACATTGTTAAATTAAAATATTCCTTCAATAAGGGGCAGAAGAAAAACGGGCAAAGTCAATCACTACAAGCATGCCCTGAGTCTGGTAGCCTATACTATGCTAGTCAGTTCTAGTTTGACACTGTGCGGCTGACCGCATCACAACACATTACATTCACTTAGCAGACACTCTAGTCCAGAACAAAATTGCCATATAGGAGAAAAACAAGTTCATTTACTTGATTAAAATTATCTATAGTGCAACACCTTTGCAACAACATCCCCAGGCCTGCAAGTTAACTTCGCAAGCCAATAAACAAAGTACAAAATCTAAACAGAGACTACACCCCATAACAAGTCATAAGAAGAGAAACATAAAACCATAAAAATATAACCTTAAATCATAAAAATACCACAATCTGAATTGGTAACAAAAGTGGGAGTGTCAGTGGGTGGGCGTGGGGGTGGCGATGGGACAGAAAGCAAGACGCAGTCAAGAAATGGCCAATAATTCTGCTGTCCTGACCACAAAAAAAATCACGTCACTGGTGACAAGGCTGATAAGTACTGCCATACCCTATTTTGTAATAGTTTATGGTATTTGCTTCTATGCTAAATGGCACGTGTACAAGATATAATGCTGTAATTTAAACTAGCTCAATTCCCTAAGCCAGCACCATTACAATTACTGCATAATTCAACAAACCCTTGATTCATTAACTAGGAAAAATGTATAAATCAGCCGATTAAAAAATTAACTAAAATAAACTGAGTATTTGGCACAGCACCAACACTTCATTTTATAATTAAAACATTTATCTTTATAACAACCGCTACTGTTTTACCCTTTTTCTGTCTTATGTTTTTATGTTTATGCTCAGATTCTCGCGCAAAACAAGTTGGCATCGAGGCGATAAAGAATTCATAGTGCAGAAAGTTCCCGGTGAGCAAAAGCTAGAATCTGGATGTCTAGAGGCATGGACATCTAGGCTGAGAGACGTTTTGACATAAATGGGACTACGATAACCCCAAAATAGCTCCAGGTTTTACCCGGATATATCCTGGCTACATCCTAGTCAGCTAGAAAACTTTCACTTCTCAACCAAACGTAGCCAGCGGGTTTTCACCGGAACGCCTACACGCTGTTTTTTTTTAACCGACTTTTCAAACCCACAAAAAACATCTACTGGGTTCCGGCTCACCTGGGTGCACGGAATAGGCCGTGACTCCCTTTCCCTCCATCATTCTGGCGAGTTCCTGGGTGAAGTAGATGTTGGCCAGTTTGCTGCGGCAGTAGGTGAAGAAGGGGAAGAGGTTATAGTTGAGGTCCTGGAAGTCGAGCTTCTGGTACTTGTAGGCGGAGCAGGTGAGGGTGACGACCCTGCTGGGGGCGCTCTCCTTCAGGCGACCCAGGAGGAGGTTGGTCAACAGGAAGTGGCCCAGGTGATTGACGCCGAAGCACATGCTGAAACTGTCGTCCGTCCAGTCGAGAACACTGGGCATTGCTGCGGAAGAATGAGCAGCATTTTTCGTTTTTGTGTTTCAAACAAACAAAAAAACAAACAAACAAAATGAATGAGATGAGATGTTTGATATGGTAGCTGCCTGGATGTTAAAAGTCCTCTCACCTGCATTATTGATCAGGATATCGAGCCTCTTCTCTCTTTGCAAGAATGTCTTGCAGAAGTCTCGGATGGATCTCATGTTGGCCAGATCAAGGTGCACGTGGAGCACGTTTATATTATGGCTTATAGTCTTGATTTCTCGGACCGCCTTCTCGGCCTCCTCCTCGTCCCGGCAGGCGATGATGACACGTGCCCCTCGAATTGCCAGGGCAATCGCGGTTTCTTTGCCGATGCCGGAATTCCCTCCTGAGGAGAAAGGACGACAATGTCCTGTATACGATGTGATGGCGACAGTAACTCTAGCTCTTCTTGTGGGCTTTATGGCACTGTAAATCATGGGCCCGCTAATATTGCAAGCAATGAGCGTGACATGTTGGGTCGACTAGATTTCCGAGCCAGAGATGATTGGTTATTGCTTTTAACTGTAAACAGACAACATTACTTAACAAAATGTGTGAAAAGAACAGTTTCAATTAGTTGTAATATTAAAAAGGGATTTCAGAAGACAGTTCAGCGACAGTCCCTAGACACAAAATTTGACGAGACTGGTCGTGCTTAGGTAGTGAGACATTATCAGCCCGTTCGCAAATGGTTTGCAATGTTCTGAAGAATTCTGTTAACGATCTGTCATCGCTGCACATTAAAAAGTTAATGTCAAATCAACTCTTACAGAATACATATGGTCCCTTATGGACTCATATGTACTATGTTAGAGCTGCATTAACACTGGCCATTTTACTGTGTGCTTTTATTTTCAAGATATTAGCTTAGGAAAACACAATACGACTCAATGAAAATGTAGGCTTCCTCTTTGGGAATACTTTAAGTTAATGTCAGAGTGAATATTTTGCTAGCTACACGAATTAATGTTTAGAGAAATTCTTAATTCCTAACCAGCTAGCAACCAATCAAGCGTACAGCAAGGTCGTGTGGCCGTGTATTTTCATATAGTAAGTAGTCCATAGTGATATATCACATCGTCACTCCTATAGTAGTAGATCAAACTTGCTGTTCCCGGTCCTGACTAGATATATCATGGATCGGTTTAAAGGATATTAGCTAGCTTTAGCTACCGATTATCTTGAACAAGTATAATGTAGCGCACATTAAACGTTACCTGTAATAAGAACTGTTTTTCCATCTAGCCTTTTCAAATCCATGCACAGCCTCCTTCTCTTCATCCATTTTAAAAACAAAAATGTAATTAAAGAAACTGCGATCGTACACAATAGATACATTAGCAAGCTAGCTTAATGAATGGTTGCTTTTTATACTACGGCGTAGTGGTCGCTCTTTAGCTACTTCCCCTTAATTAGCTCACCGGCACAGTAGCTTGCAATCTCAGTCTTACATGCAGGCTAACAACCAAGCAATTCTGTATCACTCAAAGAATATGTAATGAACCTAGCGCTACAGACGGCAAACATCTTTGAATACACCTGACTCTTTGCAGGCGTTCTTATAATGCAGCTAACAAGGTAGTCAGCCTGAAGGATGTCTACAATGCCATTTTTCTTTACATTTCATTTTACGCATGTGCGGCCAATGTTGATTCTCGCCACGCGAGAAGTCACGGTGTGCGAAAGAAGATTGTAAGAGCAGATCCTGGATCAGATCCTTAATGGTTGAGGCTACGATTGAGGCTTGGAAGGCAGATCTTAGATCAGTCTGAACGCTGCGGTACCACGAGATGTGAATCGCATGGGGAAAAAAACTTAGAGGCTATATTTCTTAAACATGAACATGAAGTTATTGGGGCGGTTTTGTGACCTGTTTTTGCTTATAAACGTGCTGCTAACTCACCACAACGCCTGGGCAAAGGAAGCACTAGCTAGTTTTTGGTATATATGTATTTTTTTAAAGTAAATTAACAGTGACACCTAATTGTTCACACACTGCATGTCAATCAAATGCAGTGACATGATGCCCTTTCAGAACAAACTGACTTTTGTGCAATACTGACTTAGCAGGTGGCCACTGTAAGGGTTTAAAGTTGCTGATCACATCGATCCAGACACCAAACTGTAAGGATTTAAAATTGGTGACAAGTGATTAAGAAGATTAAGAGGTTTATTTAGATATGTTTTGCAATGAGGAAAACCAAGTTTATCTGACTCCATAAATATGTATGGTGGTTGTGTGTGCGAATACGGGTTTGCATATACGTGTATTGACTGGAGTGTGCTGAAATGGTGGGTGGCAAGACTTGTACCCCAGAGAGCAAGACTATCTACTGCTGCCAGGCATTCATCTAATTGTTCTCTGACACTAAGACCTTCTGTCCTGGCAGGTAAAGGTGCTACTCGTCTGAGAATCTTGAAAATAATTTCATGCCCTGAATGGCAACTTTTAATCTGAAAAATATGCTTGTCTGGGTACCGAAACTAACATCTATCCCAGGGAGCCCTAACTAAGGATACTCCATGTGGTTAGTGAAACTATCTAAATATCCCGGACTATGACCCAATTACTATTTATGTAAAACAATACTAGGATCCATCTGGACACTGAAACTAACATATGTCCCAGAGCAGTTGCACTTCCAACAAGCAACTTCCACTGAGTTCCACTACTCCGTTTTTTTTTTTGCTGAGAAACTCTCCTAGTCTTTTACAGACCCCTGATTCAGAAACCTCAGAGATAAGCCACAGCAGCTAAGCTTCTGAGCTGGATGTCTACAGAGAAGGAGTCTCAGAGGTCACTATGGCAAACGATTCCCATCAGACTGCTGAAACCTAAACCAGAGACTGCAGGCTACTATCAGTTTGTATCACTACATTAAGACCACTCAGGGCTGAATACATTTATTTCCCTCTGCATAGACAATGTTCATTTTTTGAAACACAGGCTGGCACTTTTACCACTTTCGCCCGCATTGCTTACATCTGCAGAATGAGAGTCGCATGTGAATTTGCCTCATAAAAGGTTGGCATTTAGCCAGCACATATCCAGATACTTATCTTATCCAGACTTATGTAGGTTATACTTTTACATAAGATCTATTTATACAGCTGAAAATTTAGCTTAAGTACCTTGTCAAGGACACAATGGCAGCGCTGTATGTATCGAACTTGCAACTTTCGAGTTAGTGGCAGTTATGAACACGAAGCTGTATTCTATCACCTACAGCCTGGGGTTTCAACAAGGGGTCTCTGGACCTCTGGGGGGTCCTTGAAGGTACTGTAGGGTGTCCCTGGCAGACTTAATATGCAATGACTACATAGATTTGGGAAAACATTTCAAAATATAAAACTTTTTTTTTTTTTTTAAATATAACTCATTTAACTGATGGGGCTCCCCTAGTGCCTTGGGTACAGGTGATTCAGAAAAAGTTTAAAAGCCCCTGACCTACAACATGAGAAACTCCTGTAAAGTTTCAAAGTATGAGATCTTATTTTGTTTCCAAAATAAGGGATCTTAATATATTCTATCCCAGCTTCTATCTTTGTTGTATTGGCAAGGAAACTCGTAATTAACCATCATTTCTATGCACAAGGAAAAACTAGTTCCAGTTGACAGGTTCGAAAAACTGCGGCCGTGGCGAAATCAAAATAACCTGCCAGCGAAGATATCCGATATGTTTTGATTCCTTTTAATAACTAGAGCTAGTGGCGAGCAACAAGAATGCTTACGTGTACTAGCTAAATTACAAGCAATCGTTTCTGTATGATACATGGTCATGGATGAATTTATTGCGTTATCTATACGACCCTTGGAACAGTTTAACAGCTACGTGGATGTGTAACTCAGCTTGAATCACTTGTCCTGCTGCCGCGGTTAGTCATGTTATACCTATAGCCAGCGAACTGTCATTCGCTAGTTAACTATTTAAATTAATTCGCCGGTCTGTTTAGCTATTTGTGTGCCATTTTTCTACGACGAATATGTGGATTGAAGTCATTTTTATTCTATTATGCACATCGAAAATATATGGTAAGATCGTGATGTCTCAGTACTTGTCATGCCAGTCTGTAGCCTACGGTTGGGTGAATAGATCGTGCCAAAACACGAGCGTTTACGAAATGCCCCGCGAGCATTCGCATTGTTCTCTCAGGAAACTGTTTTAAAATGATATTTCTCACTTTCTGAACTGTACTAATATTCAGTAGTACGGCTAAAACAGCTTTGTCTCGCGAAGCCTGCGGGCAAATGAGTTAGATTTGCCTAAATCTGTTTTCCCAGTGGTGAATTTCATTCTAACTGATTTAATCCTGTACAGTCTGTTGCTAATAATGTCAGAAGTGAATAGTTCCACACTCAGTTCTATGAATGCTTCGTTCTATGAAATATGTTGCGATTATTTGTATAATATTGAAGGAAGCGTAGTAAACATAAGAGTAAAACGTTTGCTGTTTGTTGTTCTCTTACAGCGCAGACATGTGCAGGGCAGTGTGGCCAAAAATGGGAGACCTGCTCGTGCCATACGACATGTGCTTCTCTACAGAACTGCTGCCCAGATTATAGGCAATTCTGTCTGGAGATTTCGCCGTACTCAGGCGGAATGTTCGGAGGATCTGACTTCACTTTGCTCGGTGTAACTTTTGACCAGACTTCCAAAATATTCTGCCGGTAAGCACCGGCAATGCGCTGTCACAACTCGTTGACTCAGATAAGGTTATTTAAGTTCAGAAATGCTGCGGTCATTGGATAAATGTGTTGTGTTTTTTTTATTCAACCGTCAGGTTCAATGGTGAAATTGTGGTCGATGGGTACGTGGACGGAGATGGCAGGGGTCACTGCATTTCACCTTTTCTATACGAAACGGGATGGATATCGTTTGACATCTCAACCGATGACGTCACGTATAATAGACACGGGTCTTGGCTGTCAGGTGGGAACTGCGGACGGAAGAGGGGGGAACGTATCGGGACAAGCTTGTATTTGGATCTGGGGTAACAGCCATAGACATATATGTGTCTATGGTAACAGCCCTGTGGCATGTAACTGCTTTGATATTTTAATGTCTGTTTAACTAGTGCATCCTGGGAAACTGAGTCCTGATTTGAAAGCCACCCTTGTGAATGCGACCCAGTGGCAGTACTATGGCACACCCAATGTTGCGGGAACTCTGAAGTTGACTTGGAACACCTCTCTCATCAAAGCAGACAAGGTCAAAGTGGAACTTTGGGGATATAGGGAGATAGGTGAGTACAAAAGTTCATGGGGCTGTTTGTTTGTTTGTTTGTTTGTTTGTACCAACAGACCAGGGTCAAATATTTTTGTTCAATATTCTTTTAGTATTTGAAGTGCTGGTGAACTTAAAAAAACTCCTGCAGATCCCTGAGAATTTTCAGCTAAACATATTCATAGCAAAAATGTACAGTCACACAAAAGAAAAAAAGATATTGTGAACATTGGTCAAAATAGATGTTTACTTTTCGTTTACAATTGTCAGAATTGTATTGGCATCTAAAAAGTGAAAAGTATTTCAAATTATTATTCTCTTGGGTTCTGTTTGAGTTGTTTTCGCATTTATTAGGGCTGCCAGGTACATTATTGGGATTGATTGGTGGAGATGGGGGATGATCCTGCACAACGCAGAAGAATAAACACACTCTAAAAATCCTTGGTGAAAGTTGCAGTGTGCTGTTTTAGGAAATAAATTCTTGCACACTTTCTTCTGCTTCAAAGATAAAGCGATACATTTGTTTCACCATGATGCAGTTAACATTTTGACCCTTTACTGGAGTGATATGAAGATCAAGATCTCAGTTAATATTTGGAACATTAACTGTCATCTTCTGTGTTATCTTTTGTAATACTTTACTTGAACTATAGACCATAAAACGTTCATTACTGTCATACGTACAGTATAACACCTGTCATAACGAACCATGACTGCCGCTGTGAGAGGTCGTAATTCTGTCATAATGTATTTAACAATCATATTGTACAATTTATTTAGAAAAATATTTTGTAAAATTGGCTACATACATTGTGATACTATTCTAACATTTGTCACAAACTATATGCTGTACGCTGTCTGCTGTACGCTAACTGTATGCTGTCATACCTGATTGTGCCATGCTTGGCAGTATCACGTAGGCTTTTTGGCATTTATGGCAAGTATTACCAAGCGGTTTTTTAAATTATAGTTAGCACATGATACTATATGATGATGTTATGTTGGGACCTATGATAGGCGAGCCCTACTCCAGTTCCTGGACGCCGGAATGGAAGTACTTGTACACTCTGGGGAGAGACCTCCCCAATGATGGCCAGTTCAGCTTCATTCCCAAACCCCAGGAGAAGCCCGTGTCCGAGTGGGAGCTCGGAAGTGTCCGAGTGAGCAGCTCTTCCGAGCCTGATGGGAGAAGGTATGGAATGGAATGTTGGTGTACACCCTTAGGGGGAGGGGGTGGGGGGAGGGGGAAGGGTCCTGAAAGGGTGCTTTGGCTTTTCTTCATTGGGGAACAGTTTTTAGCTGTTTATGGAACCCTCTATGACAGGTGTGAAAAGTGTGAAAGCTGCCAGATCTAACCATCCAAGATGTGGATTAGCGTTAGTCCCTTCCAGAATATTCATAATATTCATAAGCAGCAATAGCAGGATTTCGATCCCTTAGCTGGGGAATGCCTGTTTTCAGCCCGGCTGGCTGATTGTGTCTCTTTTTGCGCAGTGCACCACGGCCGCAGTTCGGGACCCACAGCAGGGTAACCTCCCGTTACACGTGTGTCATACGATCTGCATAGGGATGCTGCAACACGTGCTCTGCTTTTGATTTATCATGGGTGCAGGTCTCAGAGAAAATGATACCTCGAAGGCTAACGTTTAAAGCTACACGAGTCCTTGACTCACTCCAGGAAACCTTATGTCGGTGCCAAGGACAATATGTTGGGTTCAGTCCGTCCGTGCTGGACTCCACCCTTGCAAATGTCACTGGGGAGAAGGTAATCCCTTTAAGACTTCAGGTGCAGTCTAGGACACGGCAATGCAGATTAACCCTCCATCCATACGTCCATCCATAGCTCCACCCGCCATTCCATTGTTTTGCAGCCCATAGTATTGCACCTCCAACCTGCTTCATAGCTTGTATGGTTCGCACGTTTTCTGCTGTAAGGCTAGAACAGATTGCACGAAACCTGACCAGTTCCATAGCATTGTGCATTTAGCCAGTGTTTTGAGTCCTGCAGCTGCTTAACTCTGCACATACCGATTGTTCCATCATCTGGAGGAAATCCGGAGGCATTGCAAAACTCCCTTCCCCCCCCCCCCCCCCCCTTCCGACCCCTTCATAGAAGAAGGTTGCGTAACCGCTGTGATGTGGGGGGGCAGTATTTATTATTTTAACGGCGGGGATGTGGATTGTTCAGGGACGTGGAGGCCGTGTGGAGCGATGACCACGCCCTGGCCTGGCACCTGGAGGAGAGGTTTCGGCGGGACTCCGCCTCCTGGGCCCTGGGGAAGTGCCTGAGCTGGGACACGCTGGAGCGGGCGCTGCCCAACTTCCTGAACGAGACCATAGACTGTCCCTGCACACTGACCCAGGCCAGGGCGGACACAGGCAGGTTTCATGTAAGGACGAGTTCTCACTGCGGCACTGTTCAGACGTTCACGCAGAACGGTAAACCTAGGGCTACTGTAAAGCTGTGTTGCTATTCTCTTGCTGTAATGCGTAAGCTGGAATTGAATTTAAAGGCACTGGTAGAATACATATTTGGGTTACAAAAATATATCTTGAGAGACTTCTGAACTTTTGGGGTAAGATTTTTCAGCGAAGAAGCGTCTTATATCAACACCCCTACTTTCCCACCTTTCAGGGTATAGGGGTTCGCTGTAAAATGTCTCTTCTGTTTTAACGGGACAGAGCAAATTAACCTCAAATTTCAGTCACCAGGGGTAGTGACATTTTTCAATACCATTTACGGCATCTTTCATTCTTGGAAAAAAATGCACCTTTTAGCCTACAGTACAATCGTTGTTGGGTGAGTGCAAGTTTCACATAGACTGATGCCTTCTGATTTGATATTAAATATCAAGTTCTGCTTTCAGCTTCTCTGCAGGAATTTTGGTCAGCCCAAGTGCAGTGCAGGAGTGTCATGTGTGTGGTTGTCCAATAAGTATTGAATGCCTGCCATTGGCAACATGAACATGAGTGTTTTGTTAATATTTACTATAATCAAGGATTGATCCATTATTTTCCTTTTCCCTCACTGCCTCATTTTCCCAAACTGCAGTCAGAGATTTTGCATTATTACAGGTGAGACTGGAAGAAATGCATTGTGGGATACTGTAGTTTCCATAAAAACCCGATGCAGTTGCAGAGAGAAATGTATTCCTGCTGGATTTAGCCTGAATAATTCTTACATCTCCTCAAATAAAAATGGCGTATGCTCACACTGCAGAAGGCATGAAGGACAACATACGAAAGAATTGAATGTGGGGATACGTTTCCTTTTAAAGCTTTTTTTATTCACATTTGATGTCTTTTATATTTCAGACCGATTATGGATGTGACATAGAAAAGGGGAGCGTGTGTACGTACCATCCTGGCAGCGTTCACTGTGTGAGAGCCATTCAGGCCAGGTGAGGAAAAAGCCCCCCCCATCCCACAATTTATTTTATAATGCACTATTGAAACAATAGAGCAATAGAGTCTCATTCAATACCTATGTACACATTACAAATGAATGGATTATTAATCTTTACTCGTTATTTCACTATCCCTTCTCCCATCCTTTTGTGTACCACACATCTAGAACACAAACCATAAACCTACAGTATCCTCTTCTTACATTGAACTTAAACACTGACTGTATTTGTGGAAGTATGCACATGCAGAGGAGATACTGTGTATGTGCAGGTCCTCACAGGTCCTCACAGTATGCATGTGATTACTATTAGTAGTAGTACTGTGTCCTGTAGTAATGTGCTATAGTAATTATTATGCATTTACACTGTCTTTACTGACCACTTTAGTCGCTTGTTCCTCATGATCTGTGATTTGTTACATTTTACAGTTTGTACGATACCTTATCATAATGCCTGTGATATGTTATCATGATGAATTCCACTCACGTTTTCAGTGTTCCCAGTGAGACTGGCCCTGAGCCGATTGCACCGTGAGCATTTTTCTCAGTCGTGGAAGATACCGTTTTATATTTTGTGTCGGTTAGAGACGACTGTTGCTTTATTACCAATTGGACGCGAAATAGAAACAAGCGACACGTTTTTGTGTTACCACTTGTGGCAGTTTGTGTGCGTGTTTTTCTTGGCTGTGGCGATTTGTGCTGCGCGTTTGGTATCGATAATTAGCTTTGGGACGGGGCCCAGTACTCGCGGGTCAGTATTCGCCTGCCAAGATGCCTCTGTCAGTACCGCGGCATTACAGCCCGCTACAGGAAGTGACCTTCAGCCACACGCCTGGGGTTATCGAAATGTAAGCGTGCATTTCTGTTCGTCCAGCCCCAAGTACGGAGCGGGCCAGCAGTGTTGCTATGACAGCACGGGGGCGCAGGTGCTGACGGCCGATTCGATCGGGGGGAGCACCCCGGACAGGGGCCACGACTGGGGCTCCCCTCCGTACCGGAAACCCCCCAGGGTCCCTGGGCTGTCTCACTGGGTATACGACGTTCTCAGCTTCTACTACTGCTGCCTGTGGTCAGACAACTGCCACTATTACTTCACCCACCGGCCCTCCAGCGACTGCAGGACCTACCAAGCCCCAAAAGCCGGTGAGAATTTCACTACATTAATATATATTCACCAGGGCAGTGTTTCCTAAACTCAGCATATAACATGTTCATTTTTCTGCACAGCCTTATCTACAATGTAAATTTAATCAAATATAAAAATTAGTGTGAATTTCATATTTGAATATTAGGCTACATTTTATTTATATTGCAACGTTCATAGGTAATTGTAGCATAAATGTAAATGTGCTTCACAAAAAAATTATTGAAGATATAAAAGTATGACCAAACAAGGCAAGCAAACAAATTTTACAACATGGGACAAAAGAGAAGCTAAACACAATGTTTAAATTCATAGAATAAATGTGTTTATTTATTAATTTGGGATGTGTCACAGTAAATGTGTTTGTTCATGGGTTGGGTTGTGGCCTATCAGGAAGTTTGGAAACCACAGAGGCAGAGGTTGGCATCCGTGTTTTTGGTGTGTAAGTGTAACTGACATTGTTTTCAAGCCCGCCTGTACTGCTAGTAATTTTGTTCCAGCTTTGGTGACAGATTAACGGTTGCATTCAACAGATGCAAGAAATAGCTCCCCCTGGTGTTGAGCAAGCTCAAACCTAAATTTTATCCGGAGTCCGCTGTGAGTGGATAATCTCCGTCTTGTCAGAGTGGAGTTTATCTTACCTCTTGACCCTCAGGTTTCGCGTTTGGTGACCCCCACTTTGTGACGTTCGACGGCTCCAGCTACACCTTCAACGGGAAGGGGGAGTACTACCTGGTGCTTGCGCCCGGGAAGGGGCTCACCATCCAGGGCAGGACGGAGCCGGTGAAACTGGAGAACGGTGGGTGGCCCTGTCCTAAAATGCCCGCCATGAGTTGCGTAAGCAGCGTGACTGTCTGAAAATGCCCTGCTCTGAGTTTAGGGGCTGTCTAAAAATTCCCTGCTCTGAGTGTAGGGGCTGTCCCTAAATGCTCCCCACTGAACAGGTGGAAAGTCCAGGCTCAGAATGTAAAAGTCCTGACCAGTATTTTGTTCCAATTTGCTAATTAGCATAATTCTTCAGCCGGGAGGTAGAAGCAATTGGTGAAATCCGCTGGCTGAGTTCATGGGTGGAAGAAACGCATGACATGACTTTGACCTTCTGACCCCTGGACTTTCAGTCTGCCACTAAATTTAGCAGCTGTCGGAGGCCCTGGTTCTAGCTCCCTGGGCTGTAATCTGTAAAGAAAAGAACAGTGTCTCAGACTTTTGTGTATCTCCTAGCGATTAGGGCAGGGGTCCTCAGTCTTAACCAGAAAGGGCCAGTGTGTGCACAGGCTTTTGTTCCAACCAAGCAGTAACACACCTGATTCAATGAATCAACCTCTAGAGTCTTTGCTAAGGACTTTGATCAGTAGAATCAGATGTGTGACTGCTTGGTTGGAACAAAAATCTGTGCACACACTGGCCCTTTTCCGCCCTAATCGCTAGGAGATACACAAAAGTCGGAGATTCTGTTCTTTACAGATCTTTACAGATTACAGCCCATTCTGGATAAGATTGAGGACCCCTGGATTAGGGTTTGTTTTTTTGGGTTTTTTCTTTTCTTTTCTTTTTACGCTAGCCTATATATATTTATAAGATCCTGTGGATGCTGGGCATGTTTCAGACTGACTGTGTCGACCCTCCCAGGCACCTTGGCCAATGCCACCAGGCTGTCTTCCGTGGCGATGCAGGAGAACACTTCTGATGTCATCGAAGTGCGCCTGGCCGTTCAGGAGGACCGTCTGGAAGTGCTGAAGAACCAGGAGGTCCTCTCCTTCTCCCAGCAAAGCTGGATGGACCTCAAAGGTGAGGGAGACTGTCACCATCGTCCTTACTCTTCCAATCATGCCATAGCACCTTATAACCAGAGAACCTGGCTCATTATTAACACATATCTAGCCTATTCGTTATAGTAGAACATGGATTACTACAGTTCTATTTATCTCTTGAGATTGGGATGCGCGATAATGGATAATGTCACTGTTCTCCCCGAAAGATAAGGAGCAGCTATCTTCATTATACGCACTGTTTCTTATCTAGAGGGGCGAGACAGTCCTGACCGTCCTGAAGTTTATGGAGTTCATATCATGATAGCAACATGAGTAATGGTGTAGATACAGAGCAGCAACCTGGCCACTAAGTGTCAACCTAAACATCCATGATTAATTATGCCTATTTTAGCACTGGGTAATCATAAATGCAGTGTTTCCTTGTACAAAGGTCAATGGCCGTGTGAATTACACCTACAACCTTGGATTTGCAAGTCTGGTTTCCTAACCATTGTCTAAACCGCACCTCTGTCCCGTTCCAGGTGTGTTCGTCTTCTCGTCGGTCCCACAGAACGTGACCGTCATGTTCCCCACGGGGGCCGGGGTGGAGGTTCGAGCCAGGGGAGGCACCATGGCGACCACCGTGCTCCTCCCCCAGGAGTTCGACAACCAGACCCTGGGCCTGCTGGGACGGATGAACGACGACCCCGGCGACGACCTGGTCTCTAGCGACGGGGAGGTCGTTCCCCTCAACCAGACCACGGCCGAGGCGCTCTTCAAGTTCGGAGCTGGCTGTGAGTACACGGGGCAGGACAGAGGAGGGCGTTCCCAAAATTCTTTGAGTATTGTTTGATTACAAATGTAAAATTATGGAGTAAAGCCAAATGTAGAAATATTTAAGTCCCCAACATTATGGAGCTCACTGTTACCGCCTGCTTCAGCAGAGAGCACATGCAAAGAGTGCACACACACACACACACAGCAGCCAAGCTCGTGTTCGGCTGTAATACGATTGGTCGGAGGGAGGAGGAAAGAAAGGAAGGAAGGCGGAAAGGGCTGCCGATGGGGCGAGTGAGTCATCGCGGCCGGGATCCCGCCACCGTCAAACCGATCGTTAGCGTTCCTTCATGAGCTGGCATCTACTAGCCCCGCCTCCACCCTCTGCATTCTCTCACCCGGTGAGCCTGGCTGGCATCTACTGGGCATGCCCAGTAGTACACAAAAACCCAATGCGGCATCTTAGCTGTGATTGGATGCAGCGTGTTTATCAAGCCACAGACATGTGGTCTTAATAAGCTGGCGTACTGTACGCCACATCATTTTTTTTGATCCTCGTTATAGCTAAATATCGGGTATTACATGTTTTATGTGCAGAGCATATGGTAACGCTTTAACTCATTACTGTTGCTTTTTTTTTGCGCTGAAAAGTCTGGCCAGTGATGTCACTACTTCAAAGCGAACCAGCACACCTGCTCGCATGGCTTCGACGACATCGCAAAACCAGGCTCAGGCTAAAAGTTTAGATTAACTTTGTTTTCTTTTTGTTTCCAGGGGCTATCGCCAACGAGACTTCCCTCTTCACCTACGACACCGCGCGCTTGCTGGACGAGTACTACTTCACGCCCAAGCACGACCCCGCTTTCGTCCCCGCCTTTTCGTTCCGGGACGACCCGGACGACCCGCTCTACGGCGAGGTGTCGAAAATGTGCTCGGGCCCGGGGTCCTGGTTCTGCAAGTACGACGCGCTGACCAGCCGGAGCCTGAGGATGGGCAACTCCACCATGGTCTCCTTCACCAGTCACTCTGCTGTCATGAGAGACCTGGAACCTGGTAGGTACAGCACTCCAGCACACTCACTATCACTGAAATATCACTAGTTTCAGTGTGTGTGTGTGTGTGTGTGTGTGTGTGTGTTTGTGTGTGTGTGTGTGTGTGTTTGTGTGTTTTTGTGTGTGTGTGTGTGTGTGTGTGTGTGTGTGAGTGTTTGTGTGTGCATAAAGGAAACAGTTTTAATATATAGCATCTGACAATTTTAGCTTGGAAACAGTTTAGGATCATTTGTAACACTAATATATACCATATTAGCACCTGACAAGTCTTGCCTTTGACAAGGAACATGTCGTGTTTGTGTGGAAGGTAAGTTTGCTTGTCTTCTGTCCCTCAGTTGTGTCCTGTGGGTGGCTGGCCCCGCCCAGGAATGGGAGGAAAGAAGGTACAAGGTACCTGGAAGGGTCAAAGGTCACTTTCAGCTGCAACAAGGGCTACGTCCTCTCGGGGTCTGGAGAGCGCACCTGCCAGGGAGACGGGGCGTGGTCGGGCGAAACCACGCACTGCGTCTCAGGTACCTTCCGGCCGCCTGCCTCTGTCCCGTCTCTGTTTCTGAGTCCATTTTCAGCCTCGCATCTTTGCCTCCGAGCGTCAGTATCACAGGTGTTTGTGTGCTGAGCTGGTCCCAGGGCTTCCTCAAAGTACAAAAAAATAATAATAATAATTATAATAAATTGCATTTAATGTAATGGAATATGAATGCCGTGATGACTAAGCAGCCTATTTTCAAAAGCATTTAAGAGGTTAAAGGATTCCAGAGGGCTCCAGCCTGCTTAGTTCGACCATGAAAAAAAAAAAAAGAAATTGCTTTGGCTTGGCCTCTGTCTACGTTTTCTGAATGGGAACCACCTGTTCTCTGCGGATAGTGTTGTGGGAAGCCTCAGCCAAGAGTTTCCGTTGCCAGGCTTCCCACTGGTCAGCAGGTGGCGGTGTTTCCCAGGGAAACGGTCGCCAAGTGCTTGTGGACTGGACTCGCGCCCATGCTGCTCCCTCCCTCTCTCTCTCTCTCTCTCTCTCTCTCTCTCTCATCTTGTCTCATCCACCCTCACCCCCGCGCTCCAGCTCGATTTTACCATCTGCTCCTCGCCCCAAATGACTGCGAGATTTAGCTCCCTCTTATTTTTATTAGTTTTCCGACCAAAAACTTCCTCTGGGTATAAATCCGCCGGGTATGTTTCCAGCTTTGTATCAGATCTGGACGTCCACCACGAGCCCGGTGATCAGCCGTGGGATAAGAATGGACCGTAGGCCGTGGGTCCTAGAGCTGTCACGGGTGGTGCAGCTTTCTCAGCCTGGGTCAACGATTATTTAAAACTAACGAGCTGGCCTAGCAGCGTGTTTATATAATTAAGTAGCAAACAAGCCGTGTCAGTATTGCTGCTGTTGTGCGGCGCGGTGGCGCCTGTTGCGGCAGGGTAGGAAGTGTTTTGCCTTTTTTTAACGTACATATTTCCATCTGTTTAGCACACAGTGTGCTAATAAAGTTGCCTTTGGACACCGACTCTGACACACAGAGCCCAGTTTAATTCACGCTTGTGTTCAGAGTTGGGCCAGTTGGTCGCTGTGGTCTGGTTTTTAAAATTTTTTTTTTAGAAGATTCTGACTCCCAGAAGGGTGTCCAACTATGCAGATAACACCTCTGCTCCAGAAGGGAGAAAAATTAGCTCAGAGATGCCTGGAACTGCAGGGAAAATGCCACGGGAGAAGGCCAGTATTTAGTTATTGTACATTTGGCGCATTCCGTGGCAGCGGGTGCGTTGAGCACACTGGCAGATCGTGCTGTTCTGTTTAACGTATGTGGCGGTTTTCAAAGGACCTGTCAGGGCTGAAAATAATTGGTACTTTGACTAAAAAAAAAAGCAATTTACATAAAATCAGGAGAAAGATTCGGTGCTACTTCACCAACGGCCTGTGCCGTTTCATTAAAGAAACGCAAACAAAACTGTATGCAGTAAACAGGCAATATATTTTGCTAGCATCTCCGAGACCCTAATTAGGCTTCACAAGCAACCAAGTCAGGTTGTGAATAAAATGTAGTTTTATCTGTCAAGATGGCAGTTGATATTAATATGAATATTTTTTGCCACGACTGTAATGGAACACAGCTAGATAATATCTTCTACTTTAATTGCAATTTATCGTCACAGGCATTCTCCTCTCTAGCTTGAACAGTATGCATGTGTCTGCGCAATTTTATGAGTGTTATGGATACTGATTGTTAATTTTAATATCCTCAGCGGGAGATGATGCTCATGCGTGCAGGGTACACCGTATTCCTCTGCTCCCCGAGCAAATGGGAATGTTTTTAATCTAAGAAAATAAAAAAGACGAACGAGATTGAATTGGAGGTTATACAATTTTACTACATCGGCTGGGTTGAGTCAAGCGTTTTTGAAAGTTATATTTTGGCGCGGAGGTAATTGCATCAAAAAGGGAGATGCTTGCTAGCAATAATGGCATTACTGTTTTAATGGATTTTTCAACTAGAGCGACGTTGGAAGGAGGGGGGGGGGGGGGCGTTTTGATGATGAGGGTGAGGAGAAGAGTGTTCGGCCCACCGTAGCGCACTGAGGGGGGATAAAAAGAGTGTTTGTTTTTTTTTGCCGGGTCCCCGACGATGTGAGGCAACTAAGCTTGCGGTGGGGACAGGTTGCAACAGAAACGGCGTAGGGTTAAAAAAAATAAAAATAAAAAAAAGAGGAAAGAACAGAGAGCCGGGAGTCGTTTAAAGCGAGTCGTCTATCTCGCCCCCCCCCCCCTTTGAGCGAGAGCCCTGTGGGGCGGGGAATCTGGAAGGTCCCTCATCCAGGGAATTCTGCGTAAACGGGGCTTTGTGATTAAAAGAGGAAAATCCAGCGGCTCGCGCGACAAAGGGAACGTGCGGCCGCAGGACCCGGGGAGAGCTCAGCCGCGGATTAGTTAGCGCCCAGCCGAAAAACGAGCGGGTTCTGTGTGACGCGGCCCGCCGACGAGGAGCACGCGCAGCTCTTTATACGCGACCCTGTCCCACATTAAAAACTGGGGACTTGTGCCGCTTTTTTTTTTTGATTAGTTATTGACGGTGATCTCGCGCTACGTTTGTGTGGGAGACCAGCCGAGTGGGGGAACAGGCTGAAGAGGTCTTCCCGGTCGCGGTGGCTGAACTGGACACTTTTTCGGAACATGCGGGTCCACCGGTCTCAGGACAAGGCACAGTGCGGGGGGGGGGGGGGGGAAGCAAACTGGCCCCCCCGAACGGTGGCCGCTGCGATCCTCATTAGAGTTCCATGTGTGGCACACGTCTGTGATGGGACATCCCCCCCCCCCCCCCTTACTGCCATTTCACTGCCATGGGTCTTCCCCCAATGCAATACATACCTATACATACCCCATGATCGCGATCGTAATGCAGTGCCCCACAGGGGGAGGGCGAGGTGCAATCTGGGAGCCAGATGCCGGATTTTAGGCCAAGGTAAAATATCTTCGGCAGAAATGTGTGAAAGACTTCTGCTGCACTCCCCTCCTCCCCGCCCGACCTGGTCCCGACGCAGCCTCCGTTGTGCCCCTTCGGCTGGGCTGTGCTAAGGAGCCAAATTGGGCTGGACACTTCCGCACCCCCCACCCCCCCCCCCAACATCCCGAAATGCTCCTGCTCCTCTTTGATGCAGAAGCACTTCTTTGAACAGAGACCTGAAGGGCTCTGCGGCAGTCGTGAGGGGGGGGGGGGCGGGCGGAGTGGAGGGGAGCCGTGATGGAGCCTCTCGGCTGGCTTCTGATCCGCAGTCGCAGTTGGGGGGGGGGGGGCGGGGGGGTGGTGGTGTCTGAAGCGGTCTCGCAGTTGATTGCTGAGCTCCCTGCTACTGTGCGTGGGCGGCTTCGCTTGGCCCTCCAAGCCTATTCGAGCCGTTTGATAAATCTGTGATGAGAGTCGAAAATGTACCGGCGGATTACAGTAACGAGTCCTTAGATTGAGCGGATCTCAGATGCGTCCCGTGTCCTGATGAACTACGTGTGGCTGTAAGGGAGGAGGGGGAATGGTTTTAGGGGTCTGTGATCCCTGTGCGAACTTAAAGCTCAATTAGCAGTGCAACTTCCAGCGAAGCTACTGTTTTAAAATTATTATTTGGGCCTTGGTAGTTAAGAGTGTACACCAGGGCCGTGCAGTGCTCCCATTTTAGGAGCACCTGCTCCTGAAAGCTGATGTGTGGTAACAGTAAAAATAATTTAGGAGCACATCTAGTAATTGGGATGCATTAGTGTGCTCCTAAATTTTTCAATTTAGGAGCACTTGTGTTACTCGGGGAAAAAAAAAAAAATGTTAGCGTAGAGCCCTGTACCCCGCTCGACATCGGCCGCTCGATCGATCTGTTCGTTCTCTCTGCGCCGCGGGATTGGCGCGGGCCGCTTCGCACCGAGAATCCCGCGGACGGAAAACGAATCAAAACGACAATTACGAGGCATTAGCCGGAGATTGAGGCTAATGTGCGGGGATTAAGGGATAAGCCGCCGCTGATGTGCGTCGGTGCCGTCGCCCGGAGGCTGACGGCGCGAGCGAGCGGGAGGAAGCGGCGTAATGCCTGACTGGGGGGCCCGGGAGGGCTGAACCGGGATCGGGCGGGATGCAGACAGTGCTGGATCCCCAAGGGGTAGGGGCTCGACAGGCTGGTGTCTGAGTCTGAGCCTCCGTGGGACAGCTACTGTGTCTGGGGTCCGCTGGGAACTTTGAAGATGAAATGTGTGTGTGTGTGTGTGTGTGTGTGTGTGTGTGTGTGCATGAGCGCTGCATTTGTGCAATAGCGCTTGCGTTGTTGTAGCTTTACTTGCCTCTTTCTCTAACTTCCCTCGCTTTTCTAGCCAAGTTGAATGCACCCTCTGCAAGCCATTTTGACTAAAAACCTTTGCTAAATTGGACTGAATTGGAGATTTAGCGACTAAGTTGTACTTGGACGGTAAAGGGATCCACAGGACTATTTTATGTTTCTGGTACTTGGAAAATCCAGCCTAACACTCTCTTTGATATCTTTCCTTTTTTAAAAAACTTGTCTAAAAATGGCCAGCGAAAGCATCGCTGACTGCAAAATCTACCTCACCCATTTCAGGGATCTCCCCATATTTTTGAGTAGCCAACCAGGTGAGATGGCATCGATTTTTACTAAATTAATTAGCAAAAACCCTCACCCCCTCAGAAATTTAGTTACTGCTCTTTCTGAAAGCATCCTGCCAAACAGAAGCCTGTAGTTGGCTAGTTAGCCAGCAGCCGGTGCTTGGGGAACATAGGTTTCTGAAGCGCATACTGGCAGGGACTCTACCGGAGATTTTGGGACCCATGAAAAGATTTCACTTTGGTCCCCACCTGCCCAATCCCTGTACATTTATGTACTGTACACACACCATATTTTTTTGAGGGTCCCTGTCAGTGTGGGCCTTTGGAATCAATCACTCTCCCCCCCCCGACCCCCCCACCCCATAAGGTGCTACTGCACATTGGTATTCAGTCTATTTTCATACCTTTTATGGCAATTTTGGTGACCAGGGGACATCCACTCAATCTGGTTCAGTGACCCTGTACTTGGATATCTGGATATAAGTACCAGTTTAATCAGGGAAGATCATCCATGTCCCAATTTGTGCTTTTAAAAACTTGTGATAATTTTTATGGATTTAATTTTACCCGTTGTACCCGCACTGTATTTATTTATTTGTTTATTTATTAGTTTTTTTTTTTGGCTGTCCCGCATGGAAATTTTGCTTGTGTGTGTTTTCAGATAATATCCTGGGGATTGTGTTGGGCAGTGTGTTCGCCTTACTTGGACTAATTGGCATGATTGTGGCTGTCATATTAACCGTCAGGAAACAGAAAAGGTGAGTGACCTGCAGTTAATATATATAAGACGACTGTGTATAGGACTGTGAATATATTCTATTGTAATATTGGCACTGGTGACAGCTTCAAGCTGGAAGGTTTGCTTTTGTTGTTTTTTTTTTTCTTATTTTGCCAGTTGACTTGAGCGCTATCAACATAAATATGTTTTATGGCTTCGGTGTTGTATTTTTGTATTGTAAAGGGCAACCAACCATCCTTATTATTCATAACTGCACATAGTTTGCGTGGGTACATATTTTCCTTCTTCGGGTAATCCCAGTGGAAAATCACCGCAACGCCATTCATCAAGCTGACTTGCGGCTGACTTTTAGAAAACTTACTGATCGATTGAACATCACCGCAGCCAGTGAAACGTCGGGGGGGGGGGGGGGGGGGGTCCTTTTTTACAGGGATCGCTGAACCTTTGAACCGAAAAACCTTAAACGTGTCAGGAAGAGTTCCCACCCGTTAACCAATCACTCCGCGCGTGAATTATGGGAAATATAAATTTTACAGTTCCGATCAAAGGCCACGTCTCACAGGATCACAATGCCCTGTAGATAAACACTTATCGTAATGTTGCAGATGAAGGAAAGGTGATTTTTTTTTGGGGGGGGGGGGTGCTGTAAAAAAATCGCCCGTTATTTTACGGGCCCTCGGACTTCAAACGAGGCGCTTCGTAATTCTCACGGCGAGCGTAATAACCGTGTCACTCACTCTACCTGCTGGCTGCTTCCGGAGGCATTTGCCACCGCCGAAAGCTCTAGAATTTCACCCCGTGAGGGGAAACGAACACACCTGCTCCCACTTTAAAGTCCCCTCTCTCTCCTCCCCCCAATCCCACCCCCCCATCCCACCACACCCCCCCTTCTCCTCTCTCAGGAAACGCACTGTAAGGAGAGAAAAGCAGCAGTGTCAGAGGTCCACACCTGTAGAGAAGAAACACACGCTATAGGGCTGTCTCTACCACACAGGTTCACACACACACACACACACACACACACACACATACAGACTTCAAGGAAGGTTGGACTGCAGTAACAAGACCTAGTCCCGCTCCCCCCTGGCCTCAGTTAAACACACTTTTTTAAAAATATTTTTTAAAAACACACAAATACTTTAAATATTTAGACGCGGGTAAAATGTCCTGAGAACACTCCTGAGAGAATTTCCGAGAATTGTTTCAGTGAAAACGGGCATTGTTCGGAAGCATATTTCTGCAAATAGATGGTCGTTTTAAGATAGTCAGTTATAGCGTGCGGAAATTTTACCCGTGTCGATGTTGACTTCGATGGCAGTTATTTTTTTTTTTTTAATTATGTGGCCCAGGTGCGGTAGTCCCGGGCCGGCCCTGGGCGTTAAGGAGCGTGTCTGGTTTCTGGAAGTGGTGTGCTCACCCACCACACCCCCCCCACCCCCCCCACCAACCCCCCCCCCCCCCCAGACAGCAGCAGCAGGGTGTTTCCCAGCAACAGGGTGTCCCATCAGGCCCGGGCAGGCCTCTGCACACGGCACCGTGGGGGGGCCGAGCTGTTAAGCCCATGAGCGGCGTTATTATGACTACCCCACGGGCCACGTAGCAGATCAAAGGGGGGAGGGAGTCTCACCTGAAGCCTGATGGGGTGCAGAAGGTGGAGAACCGGGGGGGAGGGGAGGGGAGGGGAGGGGAGGGGGGGTGACAGGTGGGGAAGATATAACCAGCACCACCCCCCTCCTCCCCAATCCCCATCTGTCAAATATCCCCCCCCCCCAGAGTGGGTCATATGGACCGAGGCTACTGTGTAATAACCAAATTTATGCCCATACTCAGCCAGAGGGCTCGAAAGTTTATGATGCTTCACTCACTTTACGAGCACACAGACTATCATTTTAGCACCAGGCCATCCTCAGTGTATCTACAACAGGAGCTTTCAGTATTGGCTGTGCAAAAAACATACTTACACAGGGGGACCCCAGAACCAAGTTTTAAAACCACAGACCTACGGTACGTGGTAATCTACAGTGTGGAACAGTGGTTCCCAGCCATGATCTCATTATCTTGCTCCATGAGATCTCTAGCTGCTGAATGAGGTGTGCATCGCTGGGACACCTACAGGACCGGTGATATCCACAAACAGTGGTTCCCAACGCTGTTCCTGGATATCTACGGTCCTGTAGATGTCCTTGTCTTATTGACCATTGAAAATTCTCTTGTTTGAACATTTGTTGTCTTTCTTATCTTTCTTTCAGAAAAGCGCCAGAGATTCAACTCAAAGGTGACATTTGAAAAAAGGTGACAGACATCCCAAGCACCGTTTATCATTTTGCACTGTTTGGCATGTTCAGTTCAACAGTGAAATGCTTTTGTCATGCGTTATGAATAATATTGCACCTTTAGACTTGATGGGGATTTCATCTTGAAGTGACTCTCAGAAATTGATACGTATTACTTCAGTACATATACGCATAGACTTTCTATGCTTACTCACTGTAGTAAGTCATGGTGGTGTTGCTTATATGTACAAAAAAAACTTTGTATTTCCATACATACATCTAAGACAATGAAGGATATGGAGTTAACATATTTCATATGTTGATTGTTGGTTTATTGTCGTGTTCTTTATTTTTGGTTGAACTGCGCAACCAATGCTGACTTCGCATGGAGGCCATTTTGGGGAGCCGTGTTTCTCTCTGATATATATAGGCAGTTTCTGTCCTTTTCTGCGGCAGTTAATTTGGTCTCTCTTGGAAAACAAAAGCCAACGGGACGTATGTACCACAATGGTGCTTCGTTCACAAACCCAACATTCCCTTCCCCAGAAACCACCATGAGCGGCAGTTTCACATCGGTCGCCTTGCTTGTCAGCATTTGTTGGATTCGGCCTGTTGCGGTTCTCCCAATTCAGCATCATGGCAGGGCATCAGTCAGCGTTTATTAGGGAACGCTGCCATGGCAACTGAAAAAATGGCAGTTTTTTTTTTTTATTATATGGAAGCTCTGACTTGCTGGCTAGCATGCATGCTACTGTACTTAGTCCAACTCTGAAAAAGTGCACAAATCTTTTCTCTTTTTTTTTTTTCATTGAAAAGACTACAGGTTGAGCCATGCGCAAACAGGGAGGTGTTAATTCCCTTCATATTCAACAAAGGTTCTCATTTTTTCTATTTTCATCATGGATTCATACCACAATTTACCTTTGAATTGAGAGGAAGACAACCGAACAGTGCTCACTTGAGTTGAACTGGTAAATTCGGAAATGCAGTAGTACATGTTGTCTGGACTGTACCTTTATAAAGTGAGAAATATTTGTGCTTGATTGAAGTTGTATTTCACCATACTCAGTTGCTGTACTGCCAAATGTGAAAAGCTTGCAAGTGTGTTCCTCGTGCCAGAATTTCTAGTTTTGTGGTAACTAGAAATGTGTGGTAGCCTGTGTTGTATATAGATTCTTGCAACAAACAGTTAAATGTGTAATTGATATAGTCAGTGATTTTTTTTGGCGGGGTATTGGAGAGTAGTTTGATGGCAGACTCGGTATAACGGTACAGCCCCCCAAGAGATTGGTGGACCACTCCAGCTCATCCTTTGAACTGTTATTCAGTAGAAAGCCACAGAAGCCATAGCCTAGCCTAGTTTTTTTTTTTTTTTTTAACTAATGAAATAAGTTATTTGTTCGTTTATATTTTGATCGTATCATTTTTTTTAAAGATGATTAATTTAAGCATTTGAACTAACACATACTGACTGGATCTGTAATTCAGCGAATAATTCAACTAATAATTAGTTGTTAAAATTCACAACATTTGCTGCCCGCTGCACTTAAGCAGTACGAGCGCTCTGGTTGTGAAATGAATGGTTTTCTTTTATACCACGATTTCGTGGAAACTGGGGGGAAAATGAAAATAAAAGTCGAAATGATAAACGGCTGTTTTCCTTGTTTTGTATTTTTCCATAACACTATCACCCAATTTCGCTCAACACCAAAGGGAAAACAAGAGCGATACAAACAAAATTACGAGGTAACTTGCAAAGTACGCGGTTTCTTTGACTTCCTTTTAGACTCTGATGCATGACTCTTATTTTGCACACAAACAGGACTCGATCTGGGGACGCACCACAAGTGTGTAGCCTGCAGCTGCGGGCGAAGAGCCGGGGGGGGGTGTTCGGGATGCAAATCGACCAGGCAAACACCGGCACGACCGTGGACGTCGGTTTGAAGCTGCGCTCGTCTCCAATTACTCGCGGGTCGCAGTTTACGGCTTTGAACTGGAACAACTTTGCTTTCGGAAACAAACTACAGGGAGGTAAAAGGGAAGGGGACTGGAATGGATAGAGGAGCACGGCAGATCTCCAGGAGCGATAGGTGTCTGCCACAGGGAGGTCGCAACGTTCGGTAATTGAAATAATCTGCCTTGGTGGAAGTGAACCTTTGAAGTTACACAACCGGGGCAAATGCACGGTCCATTCCACACCAGCTGCGCTGCCGTAGCCTACTGGATCCATTAGCTTATCCCAGAGGAACACACATCGAATGCAGGCGGGCCCACATTAATGGGGGTCCCAGGCAGATGTTGGCGGTGTCCTTTGCACTCGGATAGTGTGTGGGTGTCTGAGTGTGTACGAGTGGTGTGTGCAGTAGAAACTGGTAGATCGGGAAAATAAAAACTGACTGTTTCTGTCAGTGGCTGAACGCATCATTGTTGTGGTAGCCTTTTTTAAAATTGATATTCCGTACTTCTCCCTTTTACCTCCGTGCTTTCTAGGTGATACCGCATTTTTGTATTCCCGGGAGTAACATTGATATTCGCTACTACTCTGTGCGTCACTGTTGATAAGCTTCTGCTACGAGAATGTAATGTAATGAGTTGGCACGCGCATTTTGTCGAGGATATCTACTGTCGTGCAGCCGTCTTACTTCTCTTCAATATTGCTTGTATATCGTCATCAACTCCACTAGGCCAATGCCATTGCAATCTTTCTGACTTACTAGTGAATTTTGCCATTACGTAACCCCCGCAGCAAAGGGCACATGTTTCTTGTCATTAGACGTCACAATCCAGATCCTGAAGACTTCTCTCTGCTGGCCCTTTAATCAGCCGAACTGCTCGATGCGAAAGTGGGAGCAGATTTTCGGCTATTAGTTCATGTGGGTTTGGTTGCACTGTGGTATTCATAGCTCTCCTTCTGTTCTTGTTCTCTTACTTATTCTTTTCCAAAACCATCTTTTTTTGGGAAGTACTCTAAAAGATTTTTTTTCCCTCTCAATACCAGCTTTTTTTTTTTTTTGAAGTACATACTTGCCTTATTTTAATTCTTGGGGTTTGGCCTTTATATAGCACTGTTAATGGCTGCGGGAAACCTGGAGGAACATTTGCTTGCTTTAACTCAGCAGTGACAAGTAGCTGGATGTGGTTGGATAGCAGCTGCAAGGTTTCATGGTAGTCTCAAGGCTGCATGATGGCCGTTCAGCCTGTCCTATGCTCAGTGGCACATCTGATGGCTTATGGCAGACATCTTACTAAAACTACTTTACATGGTGAATAGCATGGGCCTACTGGTGTGCTCGGTCCATAATTCCAAGATGTAGGTAATGTAGAAGCTGCCTTAGATTAAAACACGCCCTTGCCTCATTCTGCCAGATTTAGGGTGCAAGGCATGAATTTGTGGATTCGTCCCTCACAATCGTGTCCGAAATCTGAATTTTGTAGCTGTTGCCATGCACACAATGACGCAAGCACCATCATACGTTTACAGCAGTTTGCAGCCTTTGCGTGGATGGCGGCACATTTGTTAATCTTGGTACTTTGTTGCCTGGCAACAGGCGACGGCTCATCTTACCCGAAGGCTCGGTTCAGCTGGGCCTCCCCTTAAGATCGCAGGCGCTGTTTGGCACGTTGACAACGGGTGTGTTTTGTCAAAACACGGTTGCGTTTCCAACGAAGCAACGTTTTCAGCGAGCTGCAACTAACGAACAAACAGAAAAACAAAAGTTTGACTGGAAGCTGCGATGCTGAAGTGCTTTAATGTCTCACCGTATGCAAAAACGCTTCCATGTGTCAGCCGTTGCTTACAAGAAATGTAATCTAGCGTAGAGTTTGAGCTCTGCGGGAGAAGCAGATAGTGATTAATTACCCCTGAATGAAGGGGGCCATTTTGATCTCTCTGGGTGCTTGTTCTAAGCTGCCGTGTTTACATTTGCTTATCTCAAAGTCCCTGTAATTAGTGGAATTTGACTCAAATGCTTTTTAATGCTCACTGTTTTGTGGTAGCTTGTTCTTTTTTTCTTCTTCTTCTTCTGAAGGGAATTTCCAGTCGAAATCACAGTTTTATCCCTTCGTATACAGGGATTTGAAACGTCTCATGAAGTGGCTCGACTTAATATTTGTTTTATCACTGTTAAGTCTGCGGCAGCTGCGCAGGTGTCCAGTTTCTTGTTTAAAAAAAAAATAATTCAGTTGGGTTTGTTTTATTAATTATATGAATTTGGCGCCCGCACATCCACTGTGACCTTGAGTACCCTTCAGTCTCTGTGTTAAGACGGCTGCTTAAAAAAATTGAATTATGGAGAGCATTTTCGTTTTTTTTTTAATTTCGACATTGGCATCGTGCATGACCATATGTCTAGTGCTCATTTACATAATTACACTCTTTCCTGGAGTGGAACAGTTCTGCTTCTCCCTGCTGTTCAAAGCCAGATAGCAGCAGAACGTTCTAATTCTGAAATCAAAAAACAGATTAAATCCATGTATTCGGTTTTGTGCTTTTGCTTTTTAAAGAGAACAGTCACCTACATGCTTGACAGAGAGGGGAAGGAAAATAGGGGCGAAACCAGGCCTGAACCCCCAAAAAAAACAAGCGAGTGACCTTAAAAAAACTCCTCAGTGGGGGAGAAAAACACTCAAAGGGCTTCATAGGGGCTCTGTGTTTTTGCAACAGAGGCCGTCGTGAGCCAAAGAGCATCGGAAAGGCAGATCACCAGTCTGTCGTGCTGCCCTGACGTGGGCAGGCACAGGAACGTGTGAGGCGTCGTGCCACTTCCATACTGACAGTTCGTTTCGACTTCGTCCCGCAGTGTGTGCCATTAAAACCAATATCAATCACCGCGTTCGGCACCGAGGGGGTCAAGCCTCCACAGGAAGCCATTGAAGGGCTTCATGTAGGGAAATATAAAGAAACGGTGCGGACACAATGCACACCAAACACCATACGTAAGACAAATGGAAACTGGTGCCAACTGCCCTATCTGTGAACGCGCACAGAAACGCAATAATGCAACAAAAACAGCGTCATGTGGGGCCTCAACAAAAATATTTACCTGAAAAGGCATGTAGATAGTTAAGCGATAATATCTTTTTCCTTTATCCCGTTCAAAAGGGGAAAAAAGGTTTTTTTGTTTTGTTTTTTCAAAGGAGATAACCTTTAAGCAACCTCTCTTTCTGGAAGTATATCTATAAGGAGGTCATGTTTTCCAGTCCATAGCCCAGATACTGTGCTGAAAAATGTTTCATGAATAAACATTCGTGTCTACTCTCCAGTGAAGCGTTTTTTTTTTTTGCAAAGATCAGTTTTCTGAGAAGTTTTGCTTCGGCCTGGGGAGACACACGAGTTTGTCCACTGACCTGAATCGCAGGTCTTTTGTTAAATATTTATTGCCTCTAACCGAGGCTTGTAAGTCAGCAAGCCACCACAAGGATCCCTAATTCAATTAAACCGTATCGCGCGTCCCTTATCTCTCCGATTGGCCAGATATCTTTCTTATGCTGTTGTGATGCTTTGTTTGCAACATCTTGCCAAGGAAAACGGTCTTTTTTTTTCTTTTTGTTTTGTTTTGTTTTCTGCTCGCATAGCTTCAGTGTCTCATTTGAATTGCTCTTACCGGCTGTGCTTTGAACGTCGCACGCTCCAGCTAATGTCAGCCGAGCTCGGTATTGGTGCCGGCGTACCCGCAGCGCGTCTGTAATTTTCCACCCCCGGCCTCTCGCTCCGGAGAGTCGCCGCGGTCGTGCCGAATCACCGGGCTCCTCTTTTGTTTCGTTCGTTCGTTCGTTTAGAAACTAGGAAATATGTAACGGGCGAATACAACAGTGTGGCACAGTCTGCAAGGGTGACCCGTGCCCTGGACCCCGTGTACTCCGAACAGGCAGCCCAGGGGGTTCACATCGTGGCCCTGGACCTTTTGGTACTGTGATGTCAGACTGTCTGGCTCTCCTTTAAAAAAATAAAATAAAAAATAAAAAACAAGAAAAGACAAACGTATAAAATGCCCCGAGCTACCTGATGTAGTTTAAATAAACTCAGAGGTTTCTGTGACTTGGATGGATTAAAAAATGATTCTGGGTTAATCCTCGCTGTCTGGCTCAAGTGTATGTACAGAGGTTGTTCTAACGAGTCAAACCGCAGTTGTTCTGTTGCTGGTGCTGTTGTGAAGCAGGTCTTGTAAGATCGAGGCCCCCCCCCCACCACCTCGCAAATCCCTCCCAGAATCCTTCAAATCTGAGACGACTTTCTTCCTGCTATCACAGATAATGCACCTGGGCTTTGAACTTGGTGCAGCAATTTTGTGTAATGGACTGGTAGTAATAACACTGCCAAAATCAGCCTGAAAAATCTTCAAAGTTGCATTTGAGTGGGTACACAGCTTTCTTTCTTGTTTTGGTTTTTCATCTTTGTTTCTTTTATGATTTGTAACCTTGTGAGCAGGGAAGTTCTCTTTAACTTTCAAGTTTCAATTAAATAATATGACTGAAATTCAGTTGGGATTTAATATTAAAGGCCATGCACTGATCCAGATGGCTGCCACCTTGAAGAAGAAAGGAACATTTTGCCAAGAGATCTCGATGAGGCAACCTTAAGACCACAATCCGTGGTACACTAGTGGTAGTTCTAAATACTAACATAAGCTCATTAAAGTATACTCATGGTCTAAACAAAACCTACAGAAGTGTTTAATAAGATATATAATGATACTAATTATGTGTGAAATGTGCTTGGTAAAAATTAACACCTTCTCCAGAGTTTGTTCACAAAACTTTACAAAAAAAGTTCTACGGAGGTATAAATAGATTGAAGTGTTTCCTGAATACAGGCCTATCTATAAAAGATAAAAATAGCAGCGTTAATTACGGTTATTTTAAAATGCATTTATAAATGTGTCCTTGAAGTTCATAACGGTCATTTAATTATTTGCCTTGTTGGATCCCTGGACTTTTGGGCACAGCAGATTGGTGTTCTTTTAGCGATTTAGCATTATAGCTGCATTTACTTTCTACCCGTTTCCATTTGCATTCTAATGGTGATGCCGCTGTTTTTATTGTAGTGTGTAACCACCCTTGAGACATGGCTTTATTTACACAGTTCAGTTACACAGAAGGACGCTGCCAGCCTCAATGTAAGAGTGATGCACTGCAAAAAAAAAAAGTTTATCTTAAGTGTCCCATGGCTTGTAATGAGCCATAAAATCTTATTTCTTTCTTTTAAGTTGGAAATATTAGGCTGTTTTAAGTTTCTTTTTGCTTGACAAGTAAAACTGTCCTACGCCCGCTGACAAATCTTGAAATGAGTCAAATTGTCTCACCTCACTGGCAATCTTTTGTCAAAGTAATTAAAATAAGATAAATCTGAATATAAGGCTAAAATACTTGTTAATTTTGACCTTTTTTGTTTTTGCTGTGTGAATACAGTTACACACTACAATAAAATGGAGGCACGTTTTCCTACACAGAAAGATGATCTCCATCTTGTGAAAGTAGACTGTTTTGTGTACTATAGAGTAACAGTGATGTAATGTTGTAACAGCGATCTAATCTACAGTGCTGAAGTTTAGGGCATCTGTTGCTGAAGTGTTTCAACAGTGCAAAGCTCCAGATCCAAATCTCAGTGTCTGCAGTCTGCAGTCACGGCCGCCGTCTGAGGAAAATCGTACTTTCTCGGCGAAGAGTTGCTTAGAAGCAGAAAAAAAAGGAACTGGGTTTTCTTCGATTGCCAGTGTCAATTTTTAGCATGTTTATGAACCTTCTGTTCTTGTGCGCCTTTTGACTCTAGCATGCGTGTGTTTTTACTGGATGCAAATGCTCAACTAAGATTACAAAGGCTGTTCTGAGAGCTCCTTAGTGTTTCTCTGAGCACACAAGTGCAGTAAATTAATAACCCGTCCCTGCTCATATTTTAATATTTGCTATTGAAAGGAAAAGTGGTTTTCATGCTCTCAGTCAACTGTAATCAGTTCAGTGTGAGGTCACAGACAACACGTGCACTTTAGTCTTTGGGAATCACTCTCAATGTTGACCGTGTAATTACAGTCTGCAGTATATTAATTAAATGTCATTATAATTTTTTTTTTTTAAATAACCGTTTCCCACGATCAGCACCACTCTGAACCCCTGCCCCTAATTAGGCTTGATTGCTATCACCCATTTCCTACTTGTCAGTGTTGTGGAAATAACCAGTCATTCATTTACTGTACGTGGTGCAAAATTAGCAGGAATGAGGTTAGCAGTATGACATGGGTGGGGGAGCTTTTTAAATTTTGGCATCTGATTGCGGTCAGCTTTGACTAGTTTGTAAACCAGCTGCTGTTTACTACCAGAGGATTAAGACGCAGATTCTTTATGTGCTCCAGATTGGCTGCTGTGCATTATTAACAATGTAGAACTGCACCTGAAACTCCTGTTACCGTGCAGGACACCGTGCACCATGAAGCATCTTGGGCATGGAATATTCTGCAAAAAAAATTCAAAGTGGAGAAGGTACTAATATCCCTGGGCAACTTTAAACCCCTTGTTCAGAGTACTGTGGTATAAGAGTTTAATTACTTTGCAGTGTAGGACACTGTGTTCTCCAGGCTTGGATTAATTGCCTTGGTACAGGTGCTTTTGTGTACTAATGTGTTGGTTTGTGTTTCACGGAATGTTTTAAATTTTTTGCATTTAGTTGCTGCCGTCTTGGCCAAGCGTCCCTTGGAAAGTAAAGAGATTTTGTCTTTGTCCCAGCATGGAACGTCCTGGTTAAATAAGGTAAACGATATGTTAATAATGGTAACGTGATTAAGACGCAGGGGAGAGGACCGAATGAGCCACGGGAGCGGAATGCGTCGCTGGCCCGGCAGTTCTGAGGACGGGGGGGCGCATTCATAATTAATATCCGCGGCCGCGCTTTACCTATTGGAACGGACGGGTCGCGCCAGACCCGTCTGCCGTGGATCGCTTGGTTGTCACGGCTGATTCCAAGAGATCGCAGACCCAGAGGGGGGGGCTGTCCTCGCCTAACCCGTCCTTCCTCTACACTCCTTTAATTATTAATCGACAGCCTCCGTTGTATTCTCCGGGTGTTTTCGCCGTCTGATTTTCTCTGAGAGCTACAAGTGCGTTAAGTAGGCATAATTGCGACTTGATGCTGCTCGCGCTGGCCTGTTTTTTTTTTCTTTTTTTTTTTACGACGTGCCTATCTGTTTTCCGACTTGGCTTTCAGGATTAAAAGCAAAAAATTTTTTAAAAAAAGCTTGTCCCCGGCATGTTTTTCTCAGCCTGAACTGATTACTCGTTGAAGAGATTTAATTGTTTGCTTTTTGGGTGTTCTCCGTGCCAAACATGAGCGATGCATTAGCGAGCTTCCACGACCAGAAAGGTAGAGAGGATATTCTGTTTCGGTCCCGGATGAAACGGGACTGTTTAGGCCTCTCTTCAGTTTGATTTATTTAGGTCATTGTTCTGTTGCAGGTTTTTGTCCCCTTTGCGACATTGGATAAATCCATCAGTTTCTCGACACCCACTTCCCAGCCCACGGTCTAAGGCATTGTTGTAACCTGCTTTTATTGCTGCAGCTCCCCTCTTGGCTGGTGTCCTAGTATGTGACAGTCGGACACTCCAGTTAGACCAGAACGCTGTTATTCTGCTGATCTTAAACTTCCACGGTGTGTGCACAACCTTGCCTTAATTCACTGGCCCTGGATAACGGCTTGCGTCCAACTGAGTAACTGTGGAAATCTGTCACCCGACCTTGTGCCCCTGCACAAGCTCTTGTTCTTGTTCTGGTCTTGTTCTTGCTTTGTGCAAGTCCCTCTCCCCTGTGGCCACACATCCTGATTTCGGTCCCTCACCGCCTTCTCTGGCCCCCTAGTGGTGGGATGAGAGACCTGCGGTCATCGGGACTGCATAATTACTTTTCTTCTGACTGCAACAACAACAAGAAAAACGAAATAAATACATCAGAAAGCAACAACTTTATTCTCAGAACTTGAACTTGAAAGATATGACCCAAGGTCCTTTTGCTTTTATGGAGCAGAGGGAAGAATCGTGAGCACTATGATGCACACTTTCTCTAGTGTAAGTAAGGACTTGTGGCATGTTATATTTTTATAATGTATTTTCTAAAAAATAAAGATGATCGCAGCCTTTTTGAGCTTCTTGATATGGGTTATAGAACAAAAAGTTAACTGATGAATACACACTGCTACCTATTAATATGGTGTGGCTTTTCGTTGGATAATAAAATCATTATTTTTTTAGCCTACATCTGAAACGTGGCTTGAAACTATTGTTATCTATTGGTTTGAACTATTCTTTCTTTTTGTGCTTTTGTCTGCCGGATGGTTCCCCACCTTGAGGATCAACCGCACTGATTACCTGTACAGTGTCCTGAGGTCCCACAAATCCCATCCGAAATTCAGACAGCTGTAACCCATGGCAACCCTGCACCTGCCAAGAGCTGTTTCTTTGCTTTCAGCACGAAAGCAATTACATCCAGCAAATCTGAGTGGTTATTCCTCATCAATGGGCCGAGTTTCTATGAGGTCCTGTAGTGTAACTTTATTCAGTGATTTTGAGTTAAAATGTGTTAAAAAGTGTACCCTTATTCCTACAGCAAGGCATATAGTTTTAGTTCATGCACTCTAGGCATTGTGGGGCTGCCGGCTAGATGCCTATGCAGTGCTGATTTCAGATTGAAGTCAGAATTTCTGCCTTGAAGTTATTATTAAATTCATTTCTAGGTATACTTGCAACGTATATAATTTACAAGGTACTGTACAGGTACAATAGAGGGACATTGTAAGCAGAGTGTGAAATTAACACCAACCACAAGCCAAGTGCTGGTGAGATTTTGATTATGGCTGTAAGATTTTCTACTCTAGCTGCCACTTTGGCAGTTGACCGATCAGGTTGTGTTATATTGTAAAGTATGGCTGGTAAAATGTTGGAAATGGCTGGTGATTTTTTAGAATCCTCAAGCCACTCTGGTCAGTGGGTGAAAATGTTTAGTTCATGCCATGATTGTAAGGATAATGCTGCTTTGAAGACCTGCTGATCAGTCAGAAACGTGTATTAACGTTTTTTTTTTTTCTATACTCAAAAGAGATTTTGCAAATGACTTGCGCGAAAACCTGTCATGATCTTTGGTTGACATCCTGGAAAATTTGAATGGCCCTTAGGGAGTAATATCCACTTCAGTACAAATGATCCTCCCTCTTTGCCAGAAGGCTGGCAGTACTGCTGACATAATGACTTCTTATCTTGGAGAAAATTCCCAGGAAAAAAAAAAAGTGGGCGCTGGTCTCTTCCAGGAAGAGATGGGAAACAAGACAAATAGCAGAGAATAACAAAATGGCCGTTAGATTCAAATGGCGGTCTGAGTGCTTACAAATCCATGGACAACGAAGCGGTTTGGAGGACGCCAATTATACTCGGCTTCATAGCTGCTATTTCGTAATGGCCGCTCGCGAAACGAGAAGCGGACACGTTTTCCGTGCTTCTGCTCCTTGTTTAGGTTTCCTCGAGCGCGGCGCGGTTAGCGTTCCCCGGGAAACGAATGGAAACTCGTCGGGGGGGAATGACGTCTGTGCCGTTCGTCCCGGTCGGGTCCGCAGGCCGGGGCTGTCCTCAGCGTACCCCTGCAGCTGAACGGTCTGACTTGTTTACGCGTTTGGATAACAGCATGTAAAAATTCAGAGGTGGGCGGGGGGGGGGGGGGGGAGGCAGAGAGGGAGGGGGTGCCAGATAATAGAAAGAAGGTTTTATTTCCCATCAGGCCCAGCAACAGGCGCACCAGAGCGTTGCGGCCTTCTCTGTTGTGATGTGAAACCTACAGATGTTGTTGCAGAATGACAGCTGCTGAATTTCCAGCTGCACCAAAAAAATGGATTGGACCTCCGAGTGACTGACAGGAAACTGACGGAAAGTCTGGCGCTGCTCCGATGTTCCGGTGTTTCTTCCTCACGGATCTCAAAAGGCTGGTCTTTAGGTCTTCATGAACTCATTCACACTTGAAATAATGATTTAAATGCCTGTTTTTTTATTTATTGCACAAGCTACTAGTTTGTGAGAAATTATCTTATCTAATTATATATTTTCTGACAGCACTGTGTGTTTTTTTTATTAATGTCTACTAGTTCAAATTGTTCTCTTTTTTCATTTATAAGGAAAAAATGTGCAAACTTCACTTTATTTCTATTAATTCTGATTTTTTTTTTTTTGCACCAAAAGTTCATAACCTGCTTAAGTGAAAGTGAGAGTGCAGATGTTTTTGGTACCATAATTGGTTGCGTCTGCGAGATTGAGTAGAATTCAGAGAGGCATCTCCTCCATCTTGTTCGCTTTTCTGCCAAAAGAGGATCAGAGGAAAACTGGCTCCGTTGCATGCCGGGATTCTCGGCCCTTCCTGCTGGCAGTGACTTCCCAGAATCCCCTTGCAGCAATCTCACGGGAGCTTCCTGTTCCCGGGCGATCAGGGCAAGCCCTTTTGGCAGTGATCGGTGCTCTGCTGGCCAATGAGAGACCTACTCAGGCTATTGGATTTCCCAGCTTGACCAAATCCCCCCCCCCCGCCCACCTCCCATTCTCTCCCAGTTGCAGTTCCACTCCTGAGGCACCTTGAAGCGGCAGCGCCAGAACAAACGGGCGTGTTTACCCGGTTTAATTTCATTTTAACTGCCGCGTGACGCCTGAAATCGCTTCGCTGGCTTCTGGGCGGCTGTCCAGAGGAAATTAAATGAAAATGGCGGTTCAAAAAGGCGACCGGCCTTCTGTCACCTCTGCATTTATCTCGCCATTAACATTTTAACCCTATTTAGTTAAATGCAGGCGGAGCGCGGAGGCCTGGAGGCGAACCATAATATTATGAAAATGCTGTGGTCGTGTTTACCCTGATCCTCGGCAGGAAAATGGCCGACTCCCCTGCGCTTCCAGGCTCGAGCGGAGAAGTCGGGGAAAGGGTGAAATGGTCGTTTGGAGCTCCATTTGCCTTTGCAGGCATCAAAGAGGAGCGTGTAAATGAGTTGCCTTTGGCGGCCTGGTCTGTCATTACAGGAACCAGTTCCCTCCGCCCACCCCCTCCTCCGCCCCCCCCCAAATGTGTTAGCCTTGCCAAAGTCACCTAGGCGCCGTGAATTTGCATGGTTTCAGCTGGGCGAGGAAGCCCGCGTTTGTTTTCTTTTTATGCCCCCCCCCCTCCCCCTCCCCCTCCCACAGCCCCCCACCCCCATAAAAAGTGTGGCTTTATTTGTTCGTGCATTTTCAGCTAAATCCGATCTTTTGTGACTGATTGAAGAGAACACCTATCTCTTGCTGTGCCATTAAATGCAGAGGTATGGCTATGTGTATAAAAGCGCAACATGCTTGCTGCTATTAGTGTGGTACGTACAGCTAAAAAGTAGCACTGAATTGCATACGGATTCACGTAAGGACAGCACTGCGCTAAGTAGGCACGGTTACTGATTCATTTTGATGTCTGTCAAGAGCGATTACCATGCCACATTCACACCCTTAATTTCGGGTCAGGGTTGTCGTGGAGTTTGGATTGATGATTAGCCTGGTCGGACATACCTGTTAGGTTGAGTTTAGTCACATGGGAGGTGTAGACGGCAAACCAAATCTGTCTGATTCATCCAGTGGTCGCCTTCAAGTAAATTAAACCCCTCATATAGTCACTTAAAATACCCCCGCTTCTGTCCAAATCTGGGGTGATGTCATGCTTGTTCCTTAGCAACAGCATCCAAACATGCATTTCACGCAGCTGGTCCCCTACAGTCACTGTGTATTAGTTAATATGAATAACAATAATAATCGTGTATGACAATGCTGGCGGTAACAGAACAATGTTAGAACTACCGAGAACTTGGCATTGTGGTCAATTCTGTCCTCAAATCTTACATTCGGGCTCTCTGGAGGGGGGAAGGGGGTAGGGGTTTGGGGTTGGGGTGTTTTCGGGACATGTTTGAACTCACTGACTGTAATCTTTCACTCAATCCTTATTTTTGTATATTTGCAAACAGGTCTTCACGGCGAACATTTTCCAAAAAAAAAACAGCTTGCGTCAGTTTGACAAAAACCTCAAAATTGTCCCCTGATCTCTTAAAAGGCACTCAAGCTTGAACTTCTGAAAGAAAAAAAACCAGTACAAGCTGAAGTGCTATTATGGGACAGTGTATGTCCCACTCCTGAGACCGCCTTGGAGAACACTCCCTCCAGATGTGGAAATAATTGTTTTTTTTTCTGCTGCAGACGAATCCCAAAATTTTAAAAATGAAGCCATTAGCATCTTCCTGCATTTCAGCATGGCTGTATACTGCCTTCTCGCTGTTGGCTCTGGCGTACAGACTATTTCTCTGCATTGAGCCTTGTTTCTTGCATTCTGTACCAATTTTGAACAGGGGCAGAGAGCTTATGCTCATATGAAATCGAAGAGCCTTATTTCAGAGCATCTCCTATCAGGTTCACTGTTCACGGCACGCGTTTGACACCCTGTTCTCAGGCCCCTCCATCATATCTGCTGCCGTGTGGCCTGCCAATAAAAGATATTTTGGAACAAATAGAGTAATGGTGGGATTCGGCTTAGCGGCCTGCCAACAAGCAGCGAATCGCGTGGGAAGGAATGCCGCTCCTGTTGATCTTTTGCCTCACTGGCCTCCGAGTCCAGGTCAGCTCCTGGCCAATCGGGTTCGTAATCGAGGTTTACACCCCCGGCAGAGGGTCTTAGCGAACCCCTCTTCTTTTTAATCTTTGCTTTTTTGCAGCAGCGGCGACAAAAAAAAAAAAAAAAAGACACAAGGGGCCTACCAACCAGTAAACTGCGCCGTTCTCCACCGTCGGCCTGTGTACACACGTCCGTCCCAAAAAAAGTATCTTCAAAGTAGGCTCTCTCGTCTCATTGAGAGGGATCAGCGAGGGGGCAAAGGGCTCCTTAAATGAACAGACCACCCTTTCAATCGGCAGTAACCTAAGCTCCGGGCTCCATGATAAAAACCCAGCTCTATTAGTGGTTTGCGTTGCAGACGGGAGCTATGCTTTGTGGTTCCGTGAGACGATATATTAGGGGGAAAAGCCACACGCGGGAGCGCTCAGAGAGGTAAAGAATGTGCACAAAGTCTAAATGCTGTACGCTGGGTTGTTTCATGTGCTCTTTGATGATGGGAGGGTATTAATCAACAGAATCAATCAAGACGTGGAAGAAATCAATTATGACGTTTTATGTGTGTGTGTGTGTGTGTGTGTGTGTCTTTATGTGTGTTCTGTCATGATGTGTTTTAGATTATTCTCAAATTAATTTCCAGCATCAATTAGATATAAATGTCCAAGGGATGTTTGTAAGGTAAATTTACCAGTAATGATTCAGTGGGCTGGCAATGTTAAAGATTCCCCTTAAAAATGCTTTTTTAGTTGCTTTTTGTCTGATTTCAGAGGAAAAGGAAGGCAGTTGACAGTAAAGTCGCATTCCAAGGGGTGTCAACGCTTGCTAATTAGAGAGCACAGGAGCAGAAAGAGAGAAGGGTGACTCATCCGTCCGAGGGGGGGGGGGGGGGTGATTTACAGAGTACAGGTGGGCCTTCGCGAGTGAACTTTTATTTTAGACAAAAAAGAAGGAGGAGAGTCACAGCGGGGTCTGTGATTGACATCTGGTGGGATGGGGGGGGGGGGGGAAGAAAATGTGGCCCAGGGTCAAAGGTCACTGGGCAAACACGACCTCGGGTGACCTCAGCAGGACAGCCGCGGCAGCCCGCCTGGCACTGTTACATTACATTACATTACATTTATTTCGCGGACGCTTTTATCCAAAGCGACGTACAAAAAAGTGCATTTCATGGTCATAGACAACTGCTAAACACAGGTTCAGTAAGGTACAATACTTATTTTGTACAGCTATTTCTAGCCAAGAACACAGTTTAGTTCACACAGTGAACACTATTCTGACCTAACCTCTGCAAAGCCAACTAGGCAGAAGAATGAGCTACAGTATTAGGACAAATACATATTACCAAAAAGTGCTGGGATGGGGGGGGGGGTTAAAGAGTGAAATATACAGCGTGCACTGTGAGCGGATTCCAGAGAGGCGGATTTACGACGTTTACGTAAGGCGGGGAGCTGAACGCGCAGACGGCGGCGGACGGCGTAGGCACGACTGCGTGGACTCATCGCGAAAACCCGTCGGACGCGCCGCGCCGTGGGTGCACAATGCCTCGTGACCTCAGAACGTTCTGTACCCCCCCTCCCCCTCCCCCTTTCACCATTGTTCCACGTCTGGAAACACACAATGTAGCTGATTGTCTCGTCGCTTTGAAATTATGCTAAATTAAATATGATGCGGTGGGATACGTCACCGCATGCAGGAATATTCTGATTCAGCTGATGATTTAGCCCACAGAAATGTGCAACTCGGTCACGAAATTAGGTGAAGGGTGCAGAAAGATATACTACGGAACCACCAGATTTAATTCCATCTCACAGTCTTAATGAAGTTGGCATAATTAAGACTTAGGCCTCTTACTTTTTTGAGTATCAAATAAGGCTGATTTACACAACTTTTAAATAATCAGCTGGAACGTAGCAATTAACCTTTTAAATAATAAAAGTAGAAGTAGGCTATGGGGAGCCGTCCATTCTCCTGCATTTTAATACTGCAATGGCCAATGGAACCCGAACTGGCGGGTAGAAACCAAAGATTGAACAAAACTTCTGATTTGCGGTCACAGAAGAACAATGACTCATTGTATGGTCTACATGTGTTCCTTTTGTGCTTGTATACATTTATGCATTTCTCAAACAAATTTTTCAACACATACTTCAGAACGGGACATTTTTTTCTTGGAAAGTCGCACCAAAAAAAAAAGAAAAAGAAGGCAGAAATCGTCGGCTACTCTGGGTTCTTTTGTTTAGTGGTTGGTGGTGATTGCTATGTGGGTTTCGTGTTGATTTACACGGTTCTAGAACTTGCCCGGGTAAGAGCCCTGCCATCCAGTCAGCACAGCTACAGAGCGGACGGCAGATTGAAATGTGAAATAAACATGGGCTATGGCAACAGACCAGTTTTACCGAGCACGCTCAGGCTATCAGTTTCCCGAAAAAGACGGCGCTCGCTTCAGACGGGTACTGTTTTAAAGTGTCTGACAAAGTCATTGTCAGGTGACGGTTCGAATTTTTTTTACATCAGCGTGCATAAACTCAAAGCAAGTCACATCTTTCATATAACAAAAGTTCTTGTTTTAAAAATATTGCATTAGGCTATGCCCTTCTATAAATCGTGCTAAAAATGAAATGTAGGTAAGAACGCATTCGTAAACATATGGCAGCGAACGGCTTGCACTCGCGTTTTATTTAAGAGAACAGGAAGATCAAAGACAAAGGGCTGAGCTGTAATAACTGCACTAAACCACAAAGAATGCACCTCGCAAACATGCTCAGACTGGTATGACACATGATGATAGTCACAACAAAGTCTGCAACAGCCCTTGTATAATGTACTTACTTTATTCATTCAACTGAATTAAAAAAAAATACGATGAAGCATTTCAACTGTATACCCACTGCTTTTAAGTTTTGTTTATTGGCCTCTGTGTAACTTGATATGTTTATCAGTTATGAGATATTTCTTCAAACTAAAAGCACGAGCTGCAGTTTATTTTGGCAAGCTTTCTATATAAACTTACGAAATGTTTGTAAAGTGAAAGGAAGAGAGATTAGAAAGAAATGTTGAATGATGACATTTCTGAAAGGTACATATCAAAAGAATAACAAGAAGACGTCTGCCAATAGCAAGATTTGCAATGCATATGAGCTGGAGATGGCACCATACATGTGCAAATCGAAAGAAGTAAATCAAATCATCAAAAAGCATTAATAACCAAATAAATAAATGATATTCATCAGGAAAAATGCTGTATATGTAAAAAGCCAGGGAACTAGGAAAGTGAATTTTGTAACTTTCAACCATTTATTCAGGTTAACTGTAGAATTATACAAAGGGTCACAGCAGACAAGCTGCAAAGGTAGATGTATACCACAAGGCCGAAAGTATGTGGACACCTGACATTCAACACCTCATCCAAAATTATGGGCATTAATATGGAGTTGGTCCAACTTTTGCTGCAATAACAACCTCCACTCTTCCGGGAAGGCTTTATAGTATGTGTTGGAGCATTGCAGCAGGGATTTGCTTCCATTCAGCCAGAAGAGCGTTAGTGAGGTTGGGCACAGATTGGGCGATTAGGCCTGACTTGCAGTTTGCTTCCCAATTGATCCCAAAGGTGCTGGATGGGGTTGAGGTCAGGTCTCTGTGCAGGCCAATCACTGTTCTTCCACATCGTTCTCAACAAGACCATTTCTGTATGGACCTCGCTGTGTGCTCGGGGGCATTGTCATGCTGAAACAGGTAAGAGCCTTCCTCAAACTGTTGAGGAATTGTCTAGAATGCGGTTGTATGCTGTAGCATTAAGATTTGCCTTCACTGGAACTACCATGAAAAACGGCCCGAGACCAAGGGGTGTCCAGGTACTTTTTGTTATATAGTGTGATATCTTGTCTCTTAAATGGCCATTTCTGTCAGTGTTAATTATTGTGCATTAATATCCTCCCATCCTTTCTAAGGTTCTGGTAAGATCTTCATAACTGTGGTAGTAGAAAACACAGGGACGAATATTACAAAATGTAATAACAGAGTGATGGAAAGTGCAATCCCTGTTTTTTTTTGTTTTTTTTTTGCAATGCCTTTGACCCTGCCGCCACCGAACACGTCTGTAGACAAGCTGCTTCCACCAGAGGGCGCCATTTTGCATATATATTTTTAAAAATATACATTTAAAAACTTTAAGCCCAGATTTTTCCATTAAGAAGCGGGTGCATTATACTAAAAGCACGCATCAGCCTGCTCAGACAAGAAGAGTCCCGAACCATCCCCCCCTCCCCCCAGTACATATTGCATATTATTCAAAACTTATTTGATTAGACATTTGAAACATTTACAATACAGTTTCTTTTGGCTATAATAATATATTCAACTGAGACATTAATGGTCTGAAGGATAGTTTTTTATTAACTACCTCTTACTTTCATCCGTTGTCATTTTAAAGCATAGTAATTGCTCCCAGTAGGTTTTCTTAACGCAATAAACCCATTGAAATCTGAGCTGATGTCTGAGCAATTGACCACTTCATTTATTTATCCCGCAGGCTCTTCGAAACAATTATGCATCTCAGTGTAAAGCAATAGCGGGAGGTTCAGTCACAGACTAAATGCCAAGCAATTCGACTGTGATATGAATTGTAGTGATGATGTCAACCGTAAGGGTAATAGAAAGACAAGAAGACACGATGCATCTGACCACGTGAACAATATACTGTATGCATTATGAATTAACCTATATAGAGCGGGAAGACGAAGGACGGGGAAAATACAGAGAAATGACGGTATAGCTGAAGCTCCATTTCGGTCATAAACTTTGGAAAGGATAGAACGAAGCCAAAATCCTAGGCATAAGGACGTTGATTGATGAAGACGTGGCTACTCGCATGTCCTCAAGCAAATACTACTTAAAAACTGTTTCGACCGAGTGAAAATAATGCAGTAGTGCAAGTGATTCGAACGTGGCTCAATTGGACCGATCCGATGCGCCAAGAGCGCAAACGGACAGGTCTGACCTCACTGTAGCGCTCGCGCTCCAAGCTCAGTTTTGCAGGTTGAAAAGCTGTTGCTCCGATTTCCTGTCACATGATTCGAAATAGGATCCTTTGCGTTCTACTATCTCGTGTGTCTGTGTGGTGCGGATCTGCCTTGAAGTTCAGACGCCCTTTGGAGGTGGCTTTAACTGGGACCGCCAGATTTCGACTTGACGTTTCAGATTCGGGTTTGCAACGTCCAAAACAAGTCACCTGCGAGCCATCTCTCCGACTGCTCAAAAGAAGACCGCAGTACAGCCGTTCGCCCTGAAGTTGTGCGATGGATTCTTTGACAATTGCTACGCTGCTTGTAGCTGGGGTTCTCTCCGCAACAAGCGCAGCACAACTGGAGACGGGTAAGTTGCTAACATACTTTTGACGGCGGTTTTGTTTTGTGCTTTTCGGGTTAGCATTGAAAGGCGGATGAAAAATACCGCATTCAGGCGCCCTGGAAAACTGCGCCGAGTTAAAGGCAACTTTTGTGCGATGCGCATTGCATTGTTATTGCATTTAAGATGGGTTTGCGCTTTGGGTAACGACACCGATACCCAAAAAATGCACCAGTATGCTGCTTAGCCATCCCGGCGTGGAGCGAAAGGATATCCAGGTGATCTTTAAATTTCTTTGATAATGTACGTGTTCATTTGTTGAATAATTTCTCCAGTGACTTTATTTCCTGTATATGCAAAGAACGGCACAAATCTGTTGTTAGAATATTTGTTACCTGTCCGATAATTAACGCGTAGGTTATGTCAATAGCAGAGCAAATTCAGTATAATTTAAGATGTGGATTGCCTGTCAGCCCACATGACCATGTTGTCTAATGTGATCGCGTGTGGGTTATTACATGGTAATTTACTGGACTAAATGTTTAACAAAGTATGTAATACCCTATGTATGTTTAAACGATTGCTTGTGCCACCCCAACTTGCTTGCTCTGAACAGCAAGCTCGCGACATATCACCACTGAGACGAGGCGTAGTTTACAGTCTTGGACTGATGTTTTTTTTTTTTTTGTTTTTTTTTGGTAAAACCACAAGAGACTATTTACACCGATGCACATAACATAACGCGCCACAGTAAATCGTCCTTATCCGAACGAAAAGATGAACTTCAGACCTCGGTGTCCACTCAGTCCCACGCTTTCAGACATCCGACATGTCATCTTCAATTTATCTTTTGTCCAGACTAAAGAAACACGGATAGCTCTGCGGGGAGTTCCGACTCTAAATTACACACATGGAACCGTATTGCGTTTCAAAATGAGGTCGTTTTTTTTTTCAGAGAAGAAAGAAATAGTTCATTTAAATATTTAATAACGACCACATAAACCAAACTTCTCTTGCTGTAATTTGTGTTGTGTTTCATGTTTAAAAAGCAAATCCCCATGCTTTGCTTTTTAATTTTTTGTTTCTTAATTATAGCCTTTGATTCAAATTAGAGGTTTCGCCATCTGGGCAGTGCGTAAGTATTGCCATCTGTACGTATGTATTAACAATGTATTTAAAGCTACGGTAATCCGTTTTTTATGTTGAAGAGGAAAACCCCGCTTGCGCGAGCCTACATAAACTACGAAATATTTATAAGAAAACATGAACTTTACACATGGGAAGTGCATTTTTTTTTAAAAATTCTGGCGCAAGTTGTGTATAAATGTTGTAAATCAGACATGCTAAGCGAGTGACCTTCATATTTAGTTTTGTACTATTTTTGATATTGTTCAAAAGCACTCTTTCTCTCTCTCCCCTCCCCATCGCTCTCTCTCCTCTGAAAACTCTTGAAAGTCAAGAAGTGTAGCGGTTGCGGCATGTTAGACACCAGTCAACTACTGGGAAATTATTAATTAGCAATCGGTTGCCTGGTGCAGTGCTACTTAAATTCGAGGTTCTGCCACTGTCTGCAATTAAACATCTGGCGAAAGGACACAAAGATCTTTATGAGATAAATGGCTGTCCTCAATCAGCAAGAGGGTTTTATCGCACCCATTAATTCACTGCCGCTCTGTCAATGAACGTCCTGTATCATGTGCCATTCTCTGTGCGCTCATTGTGGGAGTTATGTTGAGTCGAGAAATTGTAAACAAATAATTATGCAGTATGCTTTCAGGTCATTGCAGGTCTTGGTTCTTTTCTGCACAGAAATAATGTTGTCATAATGACAAATGGTTAAAGGAGATGAATCGAAGTTGGATGCAGGCATTTTGTTGATAGTGTCAGAGATATGATGTTCGAGGCAGAAAGAGAGACCTTACGGAGGAGGATCAGACAGCGTCGTTTGTATTAGGTGACCTTGATGTAGAGACAAAGACATGACAGAGCGAATAGCTTATCCTCTTTCAGTGGTGAGGAAAAGGTACTGGTCACCCGTGAATCCGGTCTTTCTGTCCTTTTAATTATTTCCGCCATTAGACTGATAAGCCGAGAAAATATGTGGGGGATCAGATCCTGATTATTAAGAGAATGCTTGGGTGAGCGTTTGTACGTGTACATGTGTCGGGGGGCAGGTTGGGGGTTGGGGGGAGGAGGGGGGGGTTACTCCATCTCCTTCCCTCACTCATTGCAGATAACCTTATTTTCTTTGCTGACCAGAAACAAGCCGATAATGAACTAAAGCTAATGGGTCCAATCTATCTTGGGCTCTTTCAATCTCGGGGATTGATGGATCGTTAGCTCGGGATTAATGAACGGCATCGACTTCCCTGGACCTTAGCGCTGCTCGGCGAGCTCGTTTCGGTCCGCCAGGGCCGGCCCCGCGGGGGCCTGGCTGGCCCCGTCCGCGGGCTCGCTTCCTTCCTGTCAAATTTGTGTGAGCCACGCACGCGCCTGATCCTGCGGTAGGCTTCGAGGGCTTTTGGCGGATTTTTCGGGATAACCCACTTACCTCCCGCCCTTTTCCGGCCGCGGCGCTCGCCGTACGCGGCGTTGGGGAAAAAAAAGAGGGGAAAGACAGAGGCTTCTCCGGGTCAAAGCTGTCACTGCTGCGTGTGCTTGAGTCAGGCGGGGGGGGGTTTGAGGTCGGAAATATGCCCTACGTAAGTACGCGGACGCGGACGCTTCGAGCTACGCAAAAGCCGGTTTCACGCGCCGTTGCGTTCTGAAATGTGTCGCCTGAAATTGTTAACGCAACGCAAGCGTGAGCCGCAGTTTCAAGCGAGGGACATCACAGCAGGCAACAGCAGGAGGAAGCCGTCTTTGATTTGTGCTTCTTTCCCCGCTCAGTCTTTCACTGCTGTCCCGGATCGTCCCCTGGAGGACGCGGGTTGATTAGCTCCACAGGGATGTGAGGACGCACGTCGGGTATGTACAGCCGGGCCGTGCGTCGGCAGTGCGTCGGCCTGGCGATGTCATTTGCGTTCGCGTACTTGCGTAGGGTCCGTTTCCGGCCCGAGTGTCGGGCCAAATATTTGCACTATTGCGAATGAGCTTGGGACAGCAATCTGATTAGAATCTCGGCGTGGGTTTTGCGATTGTTGTCAAGAAGAGGGCTTCCCATTCAGGGGAGTCGGAAACGACCGCAACGTTCGGTCAGCGCGCCTTCGGACCACCACCCCCCCCCCCCCCCTTCCCAGCCACCCTCAATTTCCCGAATTCCTCACGAGTTAGTGTCCCTGCTCGCCAGCGCTTGTGCACGTTCCCGTTCGGAGTCTTTGAGGAGGAATGCGATGGGTTGCGTCTCGCGGGGATGGCGGACGGCTCTGCGTGTTCTTCCTGTTTACGCCGGCGCTCCCTTTGTTTGCCCTTTTGTGGCGCGGCGCACAATTTGTAAACACTTTTCGGAGATGCCGCGTTTGAGGCCCACCAGGAGAGAGGATCAGAGGCGGCGCCTGTTTTTGGTAATAAAGGCAAATCTGCTGGACGTGCAGGATTGCCGTTCCTCTGTACTCTGCAGAGCGTACGTTAGATACAAGCTTCCGAGATTAGCCTAGCGGCGACCTCCTCGCTTGGAGTTGAGACGGAAGAGTCTGTCGAAAATTGGCCTGCGCCGCGGTTGATTCTTCCCCCCCCACCCCCCCAGCAAAGTTCAGACAAAGAAATATACACAGGCGGGACGACGGGGCGTGGAGCGGAACAAAACAAAAACAAAACGTCAAAAAAAAAAAAACAAACAAAAAAAAAAAACACGGCTCTTCCTCGTTTGTCAACTGCGTCCTTCTGCTCCGCGAAGGCATTTGAATAAACGCCCGCGGGTTTTTTGTTTGAGGGGCGGGACGAAGGGCCTCGAGATGACACCGCGAGTAGCTGCGCGCCTTTCGGGTCTTTTCCTAAAAAAAAAAAAAAAAAAAGGGCAGATCTTTCAGAAGGGGCTTACGAAGCAGGATGTCGGGATTAGGGGCGTACTTACTCCACATCCACGGCAGGTATGTGGGCCGGCGGCGGGCCTCAAAGGAGCCCTGTTCCTAGTTATCCCCGGGAAAAAAACGACCGGTTTGTGCAGACGCCCCCGCGTTCAGGCTCAGGCCCCCGCACGGCCGAACTGGAGATCAGAACGTTCAGCTGCGTCGCTCCCGTTGTTTCGTCGGATTGAAGTCGTTACGAAACAAATTTCGATTGGGCGATATCGCCTGAGGCTGTGGCAATTAGTGTTTTGATCTGTGTTTTGATACAGTGTGTGAATCCTAGCATGACGCTCATATTCCCCCGTGTTAAAGCTCGGGAACAAAAAAAAAGTGGGGGTGAAATTTTATTCGAGATGGTGGAACCTATCATTACGTTTACATTTTGGGTATTTATCCAGAATGACTATCATGCTGTGCTGGGCTTGGATACAGGCCTTATTTGTGTGATGTCAGAAACTCTGCTTCTTTTTTAGCTGTGTGTGTGAGCGTGTGCATGTGTGTGTGTATATTTGTGTGTGTGCGTGCTTGTGCAAGTGTGTGTATAAACAACAAGGTTTTAGGTCCTTTGTTGTACGTCCATCGATTTTTTTATGCTAGCACACGTGTGCATGTACATGCTTGTTTACATGCATGCAATGTGCTTGAGTCCTTTGTCGTGTGTGTGTGTGTGTACAAGCATGCACGTTCACGTGTACGTGCCTGCATGAACACGCATGTATGGTTGTGCATACATGCACGTGCATTTGTGTAATGTCCGTGCGTGGTGTGTCCGATCGTGTGTTTACATGTAGGTTGACACGTATAGATGGGTGTTTATCAAGTCTACAGTAAAGGTCCTCGACAGCACCTTGTCCCGGGTTCCACCCTGTAGCCCTTATTTCGGTCCCTCGCTAAGATTAGTGCATGCGTAGGCTGGTGGCAGCAGCCCCCCCCCCCCCTCGTCCCCCTGCCCCGGCTGCCTGAATCTGGGCTGCTGTCTGCTCTGACTTACTGGCCAGAGGCAGTGATGTCATCCGTTTGAGCGGGAACACTCTGTGGGCAGGGTGGGGCCTGTGGACTGCGGTTCCAGGGGGATTATGGGAAAGCATGTTTTGGCTCAAGCTTTTTTGGCAGGGGAGGGTTTGTGGGGGCGCACGTGGGCGGGGGTGGGGTTCTCCTAAACGGGCGGAGAGTGTTGGTGGCCCACAGAGCGAGGTCAGATGTGCCCCCCCCCCCCCTTTTCCTAACTCATCTCTGTTGCAGAGATGTTGCCAGTGTGTGTGTGTGTGTGTGTGTGTGTGAGTGCGCACATGTATACATATGTACGTGTGTGTGTGTGTATCCGTTTGGGTGTGCACGTGTGTACATATGTGTATGTGTGTTTGCTTGTGTGTTACGTGTGCATGTGAATATATGTTTGTATGTTTGTCACTGCGTGTGTGTGTGTGTGTGTGTGTAGGTGTGTGCGTGTGTTTGTGTGTTAATGTGTGCGTGTGTGTTTTGAGTGTGAATATGTAATGTGAGTGTGTGTGTGTGTGTGTGTGTCACTGTGTGCGTGTTGTTCTCAGCTGTATTGGTTTAATTAAATTTGCTCTGCATATAGGGCGTATGTTGAAATGTGGCTTTTGTCCCCGTGTGTTCGCTGGCTCACTGTGCCTACAGAGGGGTGTGAATCTGTCACTTCAGCAGGGATAACCTGTTTCAGTCCCAGCTGGGTACATATTCACCAGCGCTAGCCTCTTTTATCCAGACCTCCACATTAAAAGAGATCTCACCCCAAGGTCAGCGAGTGTGCCCGACAGTAACAGCCGCCATCTACGCCATTCTGAGGCGGGGGGGGTTTGGGGGGGGGGGGGGGGGGGGGGGGGGGGGGGGGGGGGGGGGGGCGGGGGTGATATACAGTGAAGCTACATCTGTGTCTGAGCGCTCTGTTGTCTAAAGCTAAGTCTATTATGCAGTATTGATTCTCATTTCAGGAGTGGCAGGGCCTGCTCTGTGTCGTTCTCTCCTCTCCGCTGATTGATTCAGTAAAGCCTGTAATTTGTTAAATAGCCCCTCCTGATTGATAACCGGGGAGACGGATTTTTGCCGGCCCTGCCGTCGACTGAAAGGGAGATCGGAGACGGTGCGAAGGTTAGCCTGAAGTGTCGTAACCCTGGAGTGCTTGGCACCAGGCGGACGGAGGGTCAAAAGCTGGAATCTGCTCTCGGGCGGTGAGGTCTGTGGAAATTCTGGCCCCTGCGGTCCGAAGGACTCCGGTTCTGCTGCAGGGAGCTAAACTCGGGTCAGGGTCTGGGATGAGGTGTCAGGCGCAATTTTAAAAAAAAATAAAATTTTTGTGTGCGTGTACGACGGCCCAAGTGGAGCAGGATGTACTTTTTCAAAATGCGACGGTGGATGATGTTCACATCCCCAAAAACCGAACGTCCCGCATGGCTCCTGACGCCACCCCGTAGCGGTCCGCTTTACCGGCAGAGGGAGGCCGACCTCCTCCCCCCTCTTTTCCCCGGCTCTGTTTAGATCTCTGAGCTGCCGCAAACCCACCACCCCCCTCCGTACCGCTCTGCACTCAAACCAGCGTGCCAGCTAGGACCAGCGGGCAGAGAGACCCGGCCAAGGGAGTGAGTGAGCTCCTTTCCCCTGGTTGCCTTCTTACCGCCAGAAGCGCCGGGATCCGCCGCGGCCATCCGGCCCTGAAGAACATCCGCATTCGCTTGGCGGGAAACCGGGACCGTTTTGAGGGGAGAGAAAAAACCAAAAAAAAAAAAAAAACTTGGTGTGTGTCGTGTGGTTTTCCACGTCAATTTGTTCTGGAACGGGCACGGGGGGGCCCGGTGACCAGAGACTTCCTCCTGACCCCTGGGCTGGGACGAGGGGGGGTGTTTCACAGCGGCCCTAGAGGTTGCCCGGGCAACGCCCGCGTGGGTGGGGCCGCCGCAGGCCGCCGGCCGACCGGGCTTTGCCCCCGCGAACGTCGAACGTAGTCATTACCGCGACGGTTTTTTTCCGACCCGACGCATTCTTCGACGTTTCAAAGGATCGCGCCGGTTTCAGCCGGTTCGCATCGCCGCGTACGCAAATCACCACCTGCCCAGGGCCAGCGGAAACCGCGAAATGGCCGCCTCCCGCCCGAAGCGCTTCGGTGTCTTACGAGAGCGACGGCTGTCAGCCAAAGGTAATTGGACGTGACAAACGCCATGGTTATGTTAGAGCGCGCTAAACAAGGTAGTGTCGGGTTCACTGTGTCAGTCCAGCGTGATCCAGTCGAGCAGATCCCCGACAACATGAAATTAAGCTGTCAGGCCGCTATAGAGTAAGACGTATCTCCGTGTAAGGCAGATGCTGAGGGGAGAGACGAAATGCTATCTTTTAAAACGCTAGAGTGTTAGGGAAGTGCATTCCGCGTGTGCACACAATGCCAGGCTCGCTGATGGGAAACGTAGTCATCGTTGCCAGAAAACGTCTCCGGCTCGTCAAGCGGTTGTTTTTTGAAGACACCCCAAAGACGATAACAGTGGATCATGCCACTCGACTCACTTGAATGAAACCTCAGTTGTTGGCGAAATCGACTTTTTTCTGGAACCTTCAAGCTGTCAGAGGGGATTACCCTGGTAGCCCGCGGTGCCTCTTTCCGATCGACACCGCTTGGCACGTGGAATCGGGTCCATCTTAGTTCACCGGGACTGAAGCCGTTAGGCCGCAAAATTCAGCCTGACCGTGTGACCTCGGGGCCCTGCAACACCATGGCCTACATATTGTGAATAGTCAGCGGTCCCTTGACCCCGTCACGCAGTGGCATTTTTTCCGCGAAACACCCGAGTATTTCGGTGTTTTCCAAACCGCGTGCGGACGCCCTTGTGGCAGAGCGCCTACGACTGGACGCGGAAAAAAAAAATCCCCAGGGCCGAGACTTCTGGGAACTCGGGTTGCCACATATGGGGGGGGGGGGGGGGCGCAGCTTTTTGACGGCGTGTGTAGAAAGAAAGCCTCCTCTTGCACCATCTCACCCTCGCTTGCTCCCCTGCCTCCCACAACCCCCGCCCCCCCGCCCTTGCTTCGTCTCTTTGCCTTGACATTTCGGGTGGGCTGGGAGATGCGCGCCGGCGGTTTTTCGAGCGGCTCGCCTCCCCCCACCCGCCCGCCCGCCCGCCGTCTGGTTGTTTTGGCCCGGAGGGAGACTTGAGTGGCTTCGCACAATAATGGGGAAAAAAAACACAAAGCAAAGGGCCCCACGTAGTCTTTGATTCATATCGATGCTCAATTATTTTCACAATAATTGGTTTTGAAAGTAGTTCTTTTTCTCTTTTGGAGAACATCATTTGAGAATATATGAAAGGCCCTGAGGAATGAACTGTGTACATATGAAAATTGCATTGGCACAAAATAATAATTTATTTTTAATATTTATTTATTTATTTTTTTGCCCAAACAGTGGGAAATGTTATGCTTCATACATATAAAACACTGAATCCTCTCTAAAATGGAGAGCAGGCATTGGCAGTCAAATGCTATGCTTGCATTCAAACTCAACTTCATTTACCTTTGAGTCTGGTTGCCCTTTTTTATGGTTCGGCTTACTTTTCTGGTTGCCTTTGTGTAGGAACGAAGCATTAAATGTGCTCCACCGTCCTCTTTGAATCTGGTAGAAATATACGAAGTCCGAGAATAAAGCCTGACCAATTTAAAATCATTTCAGCAAACCTGTACTTACGCGGTTTTGCATGCAACTCTCAGTTTTAAAGAGCCATGACCAATAACATAATGTCAGGATATCGAGTTGCTGCTGTGTTGGTGTGGGACGTGACCTGTGACCTTTTCGTGCGTCGGTTGGAGCGTCGGCTGAGCTCTGTCCAGCGGCGTGAGTCGTGCGTTTTTTTTCCGCGGGCGCGGCGGGGAAATGGCCGAGCTCTCGCCAGCGAACGCGAGGTCGCCGGGCCTGAAGGCGGTCCAGGACCGCCTTGCGGTTCGAAGGGAGCGGATTGTCGCCTTTTTCCCCTCTCTGCGAAACCGTTCAACCCCTCGTCGCCGCGGAGACGGGGATGAAACCGAGGGACACGGGTGGGCGCGGTTGCAGGGGTGGGGTGTGTTTTAGAGACCGTCCAAAGTCTCCTTGCTCAGACTGCGTTCCGATTGGTTCGTCCGAACGGCCACGGAATTCGGAGGGGGAGAAGATGCAGTTTCTGCACTGGTTTTTGTTTTGTGCTGGATCTCATATTTAGGATTTGCCCAGATCAGATAATTTATTTATTTATTGATTTATTTGTATTGTTTTTGCACATCCAATGTCACTGGCAAGCGACAGCATTGGCAGTCAACAACGCGTGTAATTTCCATGCACAGTGAGATCAGGGCCTTATAATATAAACTCTTGAGGAGCTGTTCAGAGCTTTACAGAATATAACTAAGCCCATTAGTGGATGACACATTGTCCTTGATCTTGTTTGTACAGGTGGCACCGCACCTGGTGGCGATGCTGACATCTATTTTACATGTCATTTGGCAATCGGTAAACACAATTGGTGACTGTTTGTGTGTCTGTGTGTGTGTGTGTCTGTGTGTGCGAGAGAGAGAGAGTGTGCGAGGGAGAGAGAGAGAGAGAGAGACTGCTTTGTCTTACCTTTTTACCACATTTCATAATCCAGCATCTGACAATGGCCACCGGAAAGGACAGACACTAATGCAAAACAGCACAGGTGCTATTCTACTTTCTACTACAATAGAGTGACCCCCTGAATTAAAACAGCACCACCACTAAACTGGCTTAGGCAAAGTCATTTTGTTCTAATATGAACAATGTTGCGAAAATAGTAGTAGGCATGAAATTAGATGGCAGGGCAGTTTTTGACAGTAACCCTGTGCAGTGGAGGAGCACGCTGGCTTTTACGCCATAAAACCGGGGGGAGGAATGTGTTTGGAACGGCTAGCTGTGCACCGGGGAGCCGTTTGCTCAGAGCGGGCGGGTTTGAAGTTGAGGCTTCTGAGGACAGAATGCGGACGAGATGAAAACGCACCGGTCCGATCGATGCTGAGGGAGACAGGAACCCGTGGAGGGGAAGCATGAAGGAGAGTTCCTCTGCCGTGGCGTGTCGACCCCCCTCTCTAAACTGCTTGAAGTATTTTGAGCCCTCTTCAGAGGAGGTTCACACTCTTTTGTCGAATCTTTTATTCATCTTTCTTGGTAAAAAATGATGAAGAAAGGTGGCAGTAGCATAGCTGTGACCTCGGTTTTATTTGAAACTTTTGCTGCAGACTGCTCATTTTTCAAAAAGTAGTTTTTTTGCGTGCGTGCGTGCATGCGTGCGTGTAGTAGACCATGGGAAATGATGATTATCCTAAAAAAACAGAAACAAACAAACAAAAAAAGATCCTAATTAAATTATATCAGTAAATTCTTTGATATTCAGACATAATTTTTTTACCAAAGAAAATTTTGGAAGCTACATTTCAGTTATGGCTGGAGGCGAGCAAGTTTTTATTTCTGGTTAGAATGCATAAAATCAGATTAGCTAATTAAGGCAAGAAAAAAGACTTTAATCAGGGCTGCTGTGAACGTATAGTCTGCTGTAGACCATACAGGAATATTTTTGGTAGTATTTCATGGGCCTTGAACAATCAGACGTTGTGCCTTATAACTCATCCAAACTTGTGATTCTGACTCATTATGGAGTTTGGAAATCACCCCTGTGCTGTGTGCTGTCACAGATTAAAAGTGCCTTCAAATAAATCACACAGCAATAACGAGGCAGTTTATAGCTGTTCTGCATCCGGACATCACAATCCGTACAATATTTATGCCATCTTGGGCTGCTCTTACTTTCAAACTTTTTTCCCCCCCCCGTGAGAGTTTGTGTGGTTTAACATGCCTCAAACCCTAACCTACCTGGCGCAGTGGGGCATAACCCAGCCTATCGGGAGAGCCGATTTTTTTTTTTGTCGTCCGTCCGTCCGTCCCACGATCGCTGATAACGAACGGAGACGAGAGGGGGGCTGCTCAGAGGCCGCCAGCACGGGGTCCTGTAACCGGAGCGCCGTCTCGATTCAATGGACCTTTGTGAAGCGGGTCCGGTTCTCATGGACGCCGACGCCGAAACAGAGGAGGCCTCCTCTCCCCGTGTCCCTGTGGCCTCCCTCTCCCTCAGCTCCCCTGTGAAAGGGCAGAGACCTGGAGCCTGCGTGCCAATGGGAAAGAGCACAAAAAAGGGCCATTTGCTATTGACAAGGTTCCCCTAGAAGTGCATTACATTACAGGAATTTAGCATGTGCTCTTATCAAGAACAGCATGCACGACATTTGCAGTATCCGTTGGTACAGCTGGATATACACTATATGGCCAAAAGCATGTGGGCACCTGACATCCAACATCTCATCCAAAATTATGGGCATTAATATGGAGTTGCCCCACCCTTTGCTGCTAAAGCAATTGCTTCAGGGATTTGCTTTCATTCAGCCAGAAGAGCTTTAGTGAGGCACTGATTGGGCGATTAGGCCTGGCTCACAGTTGGCTTTCCAGTTGATCCCAAAGGTGTTGGATGGGGTTGAGGTCAGGGCTCTGCAGGCCAGTCAAGTTCTTCCACAACGTTCTCAACAGAACCATTTCCGTATGGACCTCGCTGTGTGCCCGGGGCCTTTGCCATGCTGAAACAGGAAAGGGAAACGCAGAATTGTCTGTGATTGTATGCTGTAGCATTAAGATTTGCCTTCACTGGTACTAAGGGGCCCAGCCCAAACCATAAAAAACAGCCCCAGACCAAGGGGTGTCCAGATACCTTTGGCCATATAGTATATGCTGAAGCTATTTCAGGTCAAGTACCTGGCTCAAAGATACAGCAGCGGTGTCCTGCCTGGGAAATGAACCAGCAGCCTCTAGGTTACAAGCCCAGTTTCCCTGTCCATTATATTACACTGCGGTACTTTCTTCATTGTTCTTGTGTCCCTCTCTCTTCTGACTCTTCTGAGTGGAAGTCTGACCTGCTGTCCTTTATCATCTGAAACGACAATCGGCGGGATTAAATGGGCACAAACGTCCTTTATTTATTTTATTTTTTGTTGTTGTTGTAATTTTATTTTTGTGCGCTTTAAAAGGCCAGGTCAGATTTTTTTTTTTTGCAAAGTGAAAGATAATAACAGCAGGACGAATAGCCCACTGCACCAGCGATAACCAAAATAAACAAATGAGTAAATAAATGAACTTTCCCCAGACGATATCAGATTAAACGTGCATGGACTCTGATACGAACAACGGGGGGAATTTGGAGTTGTGGCAGATGTGTCATTTACGGAGACAGACAAAAACATACGAGCGAGGTTAATAGCACGAACACGCTCTATTTACGCTTTCGGAGTCCTGGAGGGTGCCCGTCTGGCGCGAGCCGCCGCGGCAACCCCGCGCGTTTTGGAATAAACAAACGAAAACGATGAAGGATCCTGACGGTTACTCAGGCGCGGGAGGCGTTGGCCGTCTCTCCGAAGCCTCCCGCCGCGTCGCCTCAGAGAAACGGGCATCAGCTCGGCCCCGCTCAAAATGATTGGCTGGAGGCGCCACTCGGACACGTGATGGGCAGTACGCTACATTTAGCGAAAAGCTCCGCTCGCCATTTTAATCTCGCCGTCCGAGCGGTCGCACGAGGGCAAGGAACGCCTTGAAGTAGTGCACTGGCTGCACAAAGCCAACCGTTTTTTTAAAAACGTTCCCATGGCGACATCCGTCATGGGGGTTTCTGGGAAATTTTCCAATCATCTGGATCCATGGTGCTGAAAAAGTTTTTTTTTCTTCTTTTTTCTTCCATCTCTTTTATGTTCTAAACATCTAAGGTCCCCCAAAGGAAAGTAACCAATCAAAAGCCACAGTGAGAGTCATCCGTGCTTTTCATTTTACCCTTATGTGCTCTCCCAAGTCGTGTGGCCTTTCTCCAAAGGTGGCTACCTCAGTTTTCCACTGGTATACTGACAGTTTCATCCACCCTGAGGTATTTTATCAGTCACTTTTTTGTGTAGTCTACCTCTACCTTGTGTAAAAGACCCTCATTAAATATGCATAACTCTTCATGTATTTATAATAAGTTGTTTATGAAACTTTAAGTGAACAAAGAGTGATATTGAACTTTTTGTTTTGCGATATTTTACAGATCGGGGGCTGCCAGTTTTTAAAAGAGTTGTAATAGCTGAATAAAAGTGTCTTTCTCTATCAACAAGTTTTTATTTTTTTTTATCCTGAAATCCGATTTGTGTTTTCTTTCTGTTTTGGTAATTTTCCATCGCAGAATTAGTTCCACGTGCACGGCTCTTCGGGGCATTACCGAAACGTATTTCCCTCATCATCCCAAATAGATAAACAATAACCATGCGCCCGGACGTTGATGAAAGCCATTCCAACAGGCCAGCTCTGAGGATCCTCTCATTTAAAAAAGAAAACGTAGCACTCTGCTACACAAACACAGTCACAAATATACCAATCATGCATTGACGACTGCAATGTACTGTAGATCATGTTTATGGCCACGTTGTTCTGTTTCAGTGAAAGAGATGAAAATGAATTATTGTGTTGCGGAAGATTGTAATACGTGTTGCATGTGTACTATTTTTTTTTTTTCATTTGTACAGGATACAACAGAAACGCAACGTTGTCTAATTACTGGGCAATCTCTCCTGTCCTCCTACGATAGGGATTCCATTAAAAGTAGATAGTATTCCACACAGAGGAGGGCAAAATGTGAGTGCTGTCTGAACTATGTCTTCACTATCTTTAATGTTCAAGGTAATCTTTAAGGTAATTTCCCCAGGTGTGTTACAGTACCTTGCACTTGCATGGGAGTCTACACTTCCATGTTCTTACACACCTTGTGTCACTATGAGGTAATGGAAGAGTGTTTCCAGAAACGTTACACATTTTCAATGTGCAATGCCTATAGCAATTTTAAGTCTTAGAATTTAGAATGGAGTACGATTTCAGCTCACTGGGCGTTACGTTCATTGCTGTAGCAAGTTGTCTGCCGCTCAGTCGTAACCTAGTCCCATTGCAGGGTCGGTCAGGCCCCATTGTGTCACGCAACCCAGGAATTTCGGTTCTGCACCATTGTCACATTAGTGTCCCAGCGCTCCAGCGCTAGCTCGCAGTGAAAGGAACGATTATTTCTGTGAAACAGGAAATTCTCTGTTTAAACAGACTTTCATTCCCCCCCCCCCCCCCCCCCCCCTTTTTTTTTTTTGTTGCATAACCGGAGTCATTAACTTGACAAAGAGTTAATCGCTCATTCGAAGGAAAATTATACAGACTGCACAGACGCTGTGTCACGTTTCGGACCGGAGGTCTACCAGCCCTGGCTGTATCGTTATTTTTCACAAAACGCTGAAGCCGTTTATGAGATATATAAAGACTGTTTATTTTCTGTAGTAATGCAATTTAGGGTTGTTTTAAAAATTAAGTTTGTTTGTAATGCAATTGTAATGTGTCTACATATTTTACGCTGTTGCCTCCATGTTAAATATGAGCTGAACAGAAAGCAGTGCCCTTGTTCAATACGCATGCCTGATTGATTTCAGGCCAGTGAAGCGTATTGAGTTGACAGGTTTCTACCCATTCTTCTCTCTTCAGGGCCCCACAGTGTTATCTAAACTCCTCTCTCTCTCTCTCTCTCCCTCCTTTTCCCTCTGTCCTCTCTCGTCCCCTGTCTCTCTCTCACTCTGTCTCTCTTTCTCTCTCCCTCCTTTTCCCTCTGTCCTCTCTCGTCCCCTGTCTCTCTCTCACTCTGTCTCTCTTTCTCTCCCCTCCTTTTCCCTCTGTCCTCTCTCGCTCTCTGTCTCTCTCTCTCTCTCTCTCTGTCTCTCACTTTCTCTCTGTCTCTCTTTCTCGCACTGTCTCTCTCACTCTGTCTCTCACTCTCTCTCTCTCTCTCTTTCTCTGTCTGTCTCTCTCTCTTTTCCCAGAACAGAACGGCCAACCTGTTCTACTCTACACACCATGCCCCGGAGAGCAACCACACACCCACCTAGAACCCCGTACAATTAACATTCCTCACATGCCATTAAAACCTGAGCCAGAACGGGGGGTGGGGGGCGATCTAAAACAGGTGTGAGCGCGCGCGGGCGCCCCCCCCCCCCTCCGTGGTCTCACCTCTCCGAGGCGATTCGGCGAGCCCCGGTGACTTCGATCCGGCACCGTCCCGTTTTGGTTCACGCAGAACGACCGCGCTCTTTCCCCGCGAAGGGACCGCAGCCAGGCCCCGGCAGTCGGGTGCACATTAAGACGATCGTGGAATCTGACTGGCTGCTGCCGCCGCCGCCGCTGTTATTGGAGGGGGAATCCTTTGAAGTGCACAGTACCCATCATGCAGCGCTGCTCATGCATAATTTACAGTTTGGTTGCGTGCTCACTTGTCAGGCAAGTGGCGTTTGTGAATCTACGAAGAATGCAACTTGGTTTAACATGAATTTTTAGCATGAATGCAATATGTATGTATGTTTATATATGTGTGTGTGTGTGTGTGTATATATATATATATATATGTATAGAGTACATTAATTGCATTATCCAGGGAGACAAATACATTACTTGTTTTATATATATATGCATATATATATATGTATATTATACTTCACACACTGTTCGTTCGCTAGTTATCGGGCAGCAGCAGTGTAACAGTGTAATACCTCTAGGGTTCAAACACACAACCTTCTGCTTTCGAGGTCGAGGGGTCGGACCTCTCCGCCTCGCTGGCCTGTAATTTGGCCGCGTTCGCTCGGGCTCGACGACTCACCCGGCGGAAGACTTCAAAGGCACCTGCGTCGACTCTGGAACGCCGAACGCGTCTCTTTGATGCCGGGCCTCAAATTGCCGCCTTCCAACGGCGAGTTAAAGACCAGGCCGTACGCGACCGGCGAGACCAAAATAACCGAATGACACAAAAAACGGGTGGGTGCACATCCGCTGATGAATTACTGTTGGGGGGGTGGGGTGGGGGGGGTGGAGGGTGGTGGGGGAGTGGGATGAGTGGGTGAAAATAGCCAGCACAATGCCACAGGCCTGAGCTTCGGAACAATGGAGGCTTGTGTTTGCCGTTCCCCGACATCGGATGCATCTCAAAACATAACTGTGGTTTTGCCGATTAAATGACGGCCCCCCCCTCCCCCATCCCCCCTCCCCCCCGCACCACCCCCCCGTCTTTTATTTCGTAAGTGGCACACAACAGGGGAAGAATGCGGTGGGCAGGCGGGCATCGATTAACGTCTGTTTTTGTTGCTGCGCGCGCGTTTTATCAGAGATCTTAAAGTGGCGGTTATTGTAATTTTTTTTTTTTTTTTTTGAAAGATCGCACTGTTTAAAAACATCGCCCACACGATGCGCGCCGCGCGTGAGCGTCCATTAGGCACAGTGAGCCGCCATGTCGCGCATCGCGGCCCACATGCCTCTGGAGTCGTCGAGCTTTGATAGCGTTTTATGCAATCATAAGAACCCATATGTGGTATTCTCCAGTAAACACATTAGCAGTGCTTTTTTTTTTAAAGAACTGCTTTCTCTCCCGCTTTTGGCTGTTTGTTTGCTTTTTTTTTTTTTTTAGCTGCATGAGGGCCCGGCAGGTAGCCGGCTGGGATTGGATGTGGAACTCCAAAGGCTCCCTTCGCGCGGGCCTTATCTCTCTCTCTCTGGTCCTTTGCCGCTAATTTTACGAGTGTTAACTTTACGACCTCTCCGTCACAAAAGGAAATGTAAATTAAACCGACTGTTACGCCGCCGGTCGAAAGGCCTCTTTGCCGAGAAAATTGCAGGAGCTTGAAAGGAACCTCAGCGTTCAGGGGCCCTAAAGTGTTCCTCTCCCCCCCCCCCCCCACCTCTGTATAACAGAATTGTATTGGGGGGGGGGGGAGTTTATGATTTGTTGTGGATGTGTCCCGAACCCTCTAATTGTGTGCCTTGAAGTCTAGAGAAGAACAGCAACAGCCACCCTCTCCTCCCACACTGAATGGGATGATGTGCTTTGCTGTCGGAAATGGATTAATACACTTTGTTTACCCTGTGTACCGAGATTTTACTGTTTTATTTGTTTAAATCAAAAACCCCGACTACTTAAAGAGCAGTCAAATGGTGGATTAATAACGGTATGCAGATGGAATAATTTGCAATAGAAATGACAGCTTGGCAGTTATTAGTTCAAATGCAGATCACTGGAGAGTTTTGATGGTTTTATATATATTTTTAAAACCGGTGTTTCTGAATAGGTCAAGCAGACAAGTCCCCAGGAAGTTACTGTCTGGGCTATTAAAGGGAGAAAGCGAATTGAGTAAACAATAAGTCCAACCTGGTTGATTTGATTACCCACTGTATATAGGTACATTATTGAGCTGTAATCTTGTCACCCTTTTTATGTGACTCATCACTGCGATGTGGTTTATTATAATTGCATTTATGTCAGGTCCCCCTTGAAAAAGATCTCAATGGGGTTTAAAAAAATAAAAAAAATAAATAATAATAAAATCTGGTGAAACTCATTTCCGGGAGGCATATGAGGGCGTTTAACATTGTCACCGGGGAGACAGTGATTTGGTGTGGGCGATGGGGGGGGAGGGGGGTGGCGATGAACCAGCTAATCTTTTTCTGCGTTTTCAATAAAAAAAAATGGGAGGTATTCCTGAAGAGCAAGCGGTTTTGTGCGTGGTTTGCGGATATGTGGGATCCTTGTGCTTTATGGGCTGGCGTTTGTCACTGTGACTCTGCAGTCCTCTCCTTAAATAACTCTGTGAGTGTTTCAAAGTTTTCAGTGTCCGGCTGCCCCTCTTCCCGTCAATGAGACTCCCGAGTTGAAAGAAAGTGGGCGTGTCTTAAAACACAGCTGCTTGTTGTTCTGACATTCTTGGGCTCATCATTTCCATCTTTCTCAAGAGGTCAAACTCCCCAGTAGAGGATCCTTATGTGTGGGGTGGGGGGGGGGGGGGGGGGGGGGGCGGGTGGGTTTAGGATGATTCCAAGTGCCCTGACTGACAAGGGGCCCTCAAAAAACTGTGCTGTGAATGTGCAGGGATAGGGTGGTCTGGGGTGGTGGGGCCCAACATGACATCTTTTAATGGGGCCCAAAATCCTTGGTGGTGCCCCTCCTCCCAAGTTTTTTTTTTTTTTCAATGAGGTGTATCTGTATTGCTTTATATTTCTACATTCCCCTGTAGGGACTTTCAGAAAGACATGTCTTTTTTCTTTGTCCTGTCATTGAAATATCTTTATTTGATGAATCAGACTGCATCAATCAAGTCAAACTGTAATTTTTACACCGGATGGGAGCTTAGGGCATTTCTTTTGTTTTGTCCTGTAATCTTACTTAAAGAGGAAAGACATCAGAAGTACAACATTTTGGCAACGTGCGTTCACTTGTTTTTTTGGCAGCATGACTACTTAAGTCTCTTTTTGTTAATGTGAGAAAAAAAAAAATTAATACCGGAATGAAATTGCTGGAATGACGGTAAAATGAGAAACAGCCGTGCATTATGGGTGCTACTGAACGGTTTGGCGAGGAGTTGCCCAGACTGGGAGGTGTTTTGGCGGGGGCAAGGGCATGGGTGCTTAGGTGTTATTTTTTATTTTTAGGCTCCGATGGACTCCCTGCCGATACTTTGGTGTCAGTTGGGCTACTGCGAGAAAGCATGGGGCAACTGACCGGGGCAACTGACACAAGAGGAGGAGGATGATGAAGGCACCAAGACTGCTGAAATGAGATGGGGGGGAGGGCGGAGGGGTGTGGGGTGGGGGCAGGTGGTTCATCTGGGTCTATCGCCAGAATCGCTCAGGGCTTCAGCATTGGAAGCCTTCAGTTCTCAATTGTCATCTCCCCTGTCTTGCCTGGAGGCTTAGCTATCGCTTAGCATTAGCGGGTGGCACCTTCGCAGCTAACAGCAACTGGAATCCGGTGCTTGGCGTCGCGGCGCGTAGCGTGACTAATTCAGCGCGATTAGCCTCGGAGGGGGATACGGCTGAGAAAGGAGCAACTGACACGTTGATTGCTGCGTGCCACGCCGGCGGAGGCCATTTTGTGCCACTATCACTTTTCGCGTCCAGTGCCAGCCGTTTGTTCCGGTAGCCTGGGGGATGGTGGGGGGTGGGGTGGGGTGGGGTGAGGGTGGGGGGGGGGGGGCTTTCGCACAGGTGAACGCGAAACCGGAACGATCCGGACCGGACCGGTTTGCGGTCCCCGAAGTGAAGACGTAATCGTTCGGACGTATCGGCTCTTGTTGGCGCCGAGCCAGGCCACCGTAGGGGACGTGGCGGCTTAAGCTGTCATTATCTCTGTTATTATCTTATTAAGCGCCCGTTTAAGAAATTTAACGCTTCATGAGATTTAGAACTCCTAGACTGAGTTTTTGTGTGGAGATGTGTAATGATTCTCACTTTTGCTCACTTTTGTCCAAGCAAGCGTTGCACGGAGACAATATATGGAGAAACTCTTTTGAAAATAGAGCAGTCTCAAGTTTTAGCCAGTTATCAAACTCAAATGGTGCTTATTTACCCCACATCCACTACCTGAGAGGTTGGTAAAACTCCACCACCAGTGAAGGAGGTAAAAAACAAAAAGTTAAAAAAAAAAATTACAAAAATATGTTTGTTAAAAACTCAACAGCAACTTGAGTAACTCTTGATCAGCTGTACAAACAAAGGATCTCTTGTGCCCCAGAGGCAAAGAATTGACTGTTTATACAGGACTGGTGCTGTTAATGAGGTGCAGCACAATGAGCGAAACACACGTTTGCTGTCACCCCCTCAACTTCTCATCGATTTTTTTTTCTGGCTTCTCTTCCACCGGTTTTATGGCTTCGCTCCATTAGGTTCCTGTAAAAGCATGGGAAACATTAGCTTATCTGAAGGGGATTTTTAAAGCACGGTCGTTTACATTGGCTGCAAATTAGGTTCAAAGGCACTATCTTTGTTTGATGCAGATGTTATTGTTTGTCAGGAAAAAAATAACAAAACAGGACATTCCCTGGCCTTCATTTGTTGGTTGTCTGGATAGTTTTTTTAAATCAAGAGACTTGTAAAACACGTTTAATTGGCATAAACTCAGCCACACATTTTGTCTATGTGATATTTAATGGCTGAACATGCGCACAGCCCTTACCCAATTAGCGCCCTTCGAAAGTAGCTCAGTGCGCGCGCGAGTTTGGTGGAACTGGCAAAAATGAGTGCCTCTGTGTTTTCTTCCTGAGAGCTTTTGAATTTTCACAATCACAGCACCGCAAAAGATGGGGCCTGGCAGTGGGAAAAGAAGAAATCTATCATGTTTTGCTTTTTGAACATGCTTTCCATATCTATTCCCTGTCAGAAACTATTTTTTGCTATTTTGACAGGAGATGAAAGGAACTGGGACCAAAACAGTCGAGCCTCAGTGGGTGCTTCTCCGAGCCAGTCTCTGCACATAATAGTTTTGAGCGTGAAAACTACCCACAAGGTAGTTCGGCATCAAGAAACCTTTTTGCTGTTACCCCCAAATGCATGCGCTCCCAGAAAAAAAGGGCTCTGTAGCTTGTCTCTATTGGGGAAGTTTTCTAAAGTTCATTGTGGATATTTAACCCACTGTGGTTAGGTGTGAAAAGTGTCAAAGCTCCCAGATTTATCCATTTTGCCCGATAAAGAACGCTTGAACTAGGAGACAGTAAGGAGCCGTTTGGAGACCTTTCTTAAGAGAGTGTGAGCAAGTACTTAGTTTTGGCTTCCTGGCGAAACTGTCTGTTGAAAGTGCCGTAGCGTAGCATGACACGGCTCTGGGCAGTAGCCTTTTGTTTGCTTGCTTGTTTGTTTTTGTTCTGTAGGGATCACATGACCACAGGCCTCTTCTCCCGATTTCCATGCTACGCGGGAACGTTTGAAGCTGTAACGTGGAAACAATTAACAGCAGTCCCGGCTCGTGTAATTACCAGGGTTAGGAAGTCTTGGTGAATAAACCACTTTGCTTCTTTTTTCTTTCTTCTTTTTTTAGCGTTTCTTAAAAATGTGCGATTGGGGGGTGGCTGGAGGGTGGAAGCTTGCCCTCATGCCTCCTATTTTTGGATCGGGACTTCCCGGGGCTGTAATGCGGTGGCAGCTGTGTTTCAAATCAGGGTTTCTGATTGGCCCTGCCGTGGCGACGGAGTGGAGTGATCGGCGAACAGCGCAATAGCACCTGGCACCTGACTGGCAGCGCCTCAGCACCCCTCCCTGCGAGCGACCCTTTGAGGGGAAACCCCCGAGATCTGCTGATCTTTTAATGGGTCTTTGTCATTGTGGTCATCACAACCACACACCCCCACCCCCCCCCCCCCCCCCACCCCCCACCATCTAAGACTTCCAACCACTGCCACACCACAAGAACATTTTTTCCTTTTGCTTTTTTAAAAATTTCTCGGACCACATCTGTTTTCGGCTTTAGCAAAACACAGGCGGCCCATAACCCCCTTCTTTTTCTATTTTTCCTTTTTTTTCTTTTTCTTCTTCTTCTTCTTTTACCTCAACTTCCTCTTCGCCACAAGCCCCGTTGCCTAACTGTGCCGCAGGGCAGAGGAGGCTGCCAGCACGCGGTGTGTGCGCAAGCCATAACGGAGCGCTCCGCAGTACTTAGGGATGAGTAAACATTTGCCGAAAGTCGCGGAGCCGTCCTTTTGATCTGTGATCTGATGCGCTGAGCCGGAGCGACCCGCGCGGAAGTCACCCGATCTGCTTCTTCTGCGCGGTGGCCCTGCGCGTTTTTTCGAGTGCCGTAGCGCGAGGGCTGTTCTGCGAGAAAATAAAAACGGCGAAAACAGTGGCGGGCATTTATGATTGGGTCACGCGCGGGGGCCATTTCCGTAGCGCGTGCTTTATTGCTTCTCCTTTCGGCCGAACCTTTTTTTTTTTCCTGCAGTCCGTTTACAAGCGATTCTGAACTTACCGGTTTTCCGTAAAAACCGAGCACAAAATAACAAAGTGTTCGTTTGTGCTACTGGGCATGTGTAAGGGAGGGTATTTATCATTTCAGAAAGCAGGCAACCACAGTTCTCTGTAAAGGACACGAGTTCCGCTCGCGTCACGAGCGTTTGGCACAGCAAACAGAGCAGTCTGAGGTTACCCAGAACACCCCCGCGATTGCTCAAGGAGCGGCGTGAGTCATAGGCCGCATCGTGACTTTCTGCCCCCCCCCCCAAACGTCCCGATTAAACATTCTCTTTTGATGCATGACTGCCCTTCAATTGTCCTGAGTGTACCGTGACACAACAAGCGTGTTTGCATTATTCAAAATGGCTCTGCCCCGAAGAGCGGCGTTTGGGTTTTGCACGCAGGGCCGGCTGAGCGACCTCGGAGAGCGCCCGACACGCTTCGCAGTGCCATTAGTCCGCATCGCTCCTTCGCAGAGTCGCATTTCGAGCGCGCCCGTCAACGCTCCCCCGACGTGCCTTTCAGCGTTGTGGCGGAATTAAATCGCTAAATGAGAAGAGCGGTTTTTTAAAGTAAAGCCGAGCGCCACCGTGATCACGGGAATTCAATACCGCCTCCTCACCAGCGGCGTCCCCGTCAGCGAGAAACAGCTCAGGGGAAGAAGAAAAAAGAAACAGAGAAGAAGAGTGCTTCAGTGACTTTAATTAAAATCTTAAAGGACTCTCTCTCTTGGCGGGAAATTGATTGAGCGGTCAAAACCGCTAAAGGTACTAAGTAAAATGAAATGTTAGTACCATAGAGTCCCAAAGGGAGTCAGAGTGGTTACCTCATAGGGTCAGGTAAGGAGCTCTGTGGTTATTTTTAAAGCATTGTGGGTAGGGGGGCTACTTCCTTTCAAACACAAGTAAGAACTGGAATTCCCTCTTCAGTAAAAACAAAAGCATCATCGTAAAACCGGCAGAATAATCTATTGGGCAATATTTCAGAAACTATCGTGCGCTATTTTCTTCTTTGTCAATAACAGGGCACATCCATGTGTTTAGCAGACGTGAAAATGAACGTCTCAAGAAAATCAGGATTGACATGCCACCAAGATAACAGGTCTGCCTGACTCTGACAAAGACTGGTACTGAGATGTGCTGGATGTTAAAGACACTGTCCTCACGGCTCATGGTGAAGGAAATATAAGACACATAAAAAACAAGAGAGACAATAAAAACACAACTGCCAGTCTGTCAGAAAATTTGCAGAGAGCCTGGTAGAGACAGAGACAGTCTCTCTGTCTCTCGTCCCAGTCCGAAATTTCGGTGAGTTTCTGATTTATGTTGTAATGAAGGCCGGCCCTGGGAATGTTGGGAAGTGAAAACAGAGTGTACTCTACCAAAGGTACTTCCCCCCCCCCCCCCAAGAAAAATCTGGAGTCGTAAGAGGCATGGGGAATCGTATGGGAAGGCCTGGAAGCCTTGCTTAATTAGATTTAACTGCGGCTTCCTTTGAGTCCACTTGGCTTTCATTTTCTCCTCCTCCTCCCCTGTTTGGACATGGCAGAGACCAGGGAGGCATCGGTGCCAGGCATGTGGCCCTGTCCCCTGTACCCAACAACCGAGCACTCACAGATAAATCACTGTTTTTATTTATTTATCCTAAGGTCCAGCCAGTAACTGTTTTCCTTGTCGGTTTCGCAGTAGTTTTTTATAGACCGGAGGATAAGGGTATTCCCCATGAAGAATACAGGCAGGGTCCTTTTTAAGCCGGGAAGGCTAATTGGCGGTGCGTGGCGACTCGCGTACCGCGCGCGGCCTGGGAACCAGTCACGACGCGGACGAGGCCGACCGCCGCGCTCCCTCTTCGAGCGGCCCGTGTCCGAGGGCTTCCCGCTAACGAGCGGCTCAAAGCTGCCGCCGCGGTAGCTGGCCTCCGGGGGCAAAGTTTAAAAGGGCTTTTTCTTCTGAGGCATGGGGGGGCTTAGACGCAAAGCAGGTTTGAGTCAGCCCCCCCCCCACCCCCGGGGGACCCTTCTGAGGACTCGCACGCGAGAAAACGACAGGATGAATCCGCCCCGGCGCGAGCGTGCTCAGGTGCGGTGAGAAAGGGCGCTGCGAGGGTTAAACGGTCGCGTTTAAATACGCGCTTACTCAAAGGGGAGAATTCAAAGAATGGCCGTGAGTAAACCCCTCGCTTTTTATATTAACGGCTTTAACCGGACGAAAAAGTAAATTTGAGTAAATTTTCGCGGCTTTAGCGCCGGGGTTAAAAACCAGAAGTTTCCGTTTAGGAATGATTCGACCGTGTACGGACCTGCATCCTGAAAAGTGCGCATTATAAAAGGGTCACGGTTTTTTTTTTTCGAGCAGGTAGTTCTGCTTTGTGAAAGCTGATCTCCGGGATAGCGAGCGCCTTCCGCGACCAGACCGCGTCTGCTGTGGCCTCGTCTGAGCCGAACAGCGTAAATCAGCCGGCTTCAGTTGTTTTTGACACTTGAAACGACTATTTTTTTGTTTTTTTTTGTTTCGCAGAGGAATGTAATGAGACATTGGAATCCGCGAGAGAGAGAGATGAACTGTTTTTGATTTAGCGTACAATATGTTGCTTTTTGTGCTATAGAAAAAAATACGGGCCTATCTCTTCCTGATTAAGTTTTTGGATTCTTCAAAGGGGGGAGGCAGCTGAGAGGCTTCGGGATATACAGTTACTCGACGGGCTAACCTGTAATCTGATTGTGGGAGATAGAAGACAGGCCCGTTTTTGGATAAGGAGAACCCTCTGCTGAGCAGAGACCTCTGACAGGGCTCAAAGCCATTCTTTGCCCTACTCAAAAAAAAAAACACATACAAAAAAAAAAGTACCCCCCGCTGAAGTTATTGGGAAGATACTGAGCGTGCTCTTCAGATGCTGCCCTGAACTGTTTAATTCTCTTCTGTCTCGACTTATCAAAATTGGTTTTCTTTTGTTTTTGCTTTTTCATTTTGTTTGAGGAACCCCGGGGGGAAGGCTGTCGGTTCTGCGGATGGCGGTCATTCGCATGGTTAATATTCATGGCAAATGCAAATTGTTCCCTTTTTTGTTTTGTTTCTCGCCTGGTGTTTTTCTTTGTGTGAAATCAAGCGACAATACCGGTGGACAGGAATTGAAGCAGTGCTGATCATTTCCTTTGTCATGTGCAGCATAACCAAGAATTTAGGCACTGGCAGACAGTGTGAATATATTAAATAGTGAATATTTGATGTTGATATATTAATGTGGCTGTTTTCTGTAATCCTTGTGGTTGCAAAGTCCCCAGCTCACTCTGTTGCTTTTACAAAGGTTTTCTCGACAAAGCTGTTTTTCAGAATGTTTTGGCGTTCCTCACGGGACTATTCTTGGAACTGTTGGAAATGTTCTTGTTTAGTCAGTAACAATATTAGAGCCCCTCCCCCCCCTCATTCCCAGATTACTGAGCGATTCTTTTTTTTTTTCTTCAGAATGTTACACAGCCAATGGGAAGGATTACAGAGGCCGCCAGAACCAGACCTGTCTTCTGGGCGGGAAGCCCTGCCTTTTCTGGAACGAAACCTTCCAGCACCCGTACAACACCCTCAAGTACCCTAATGGAGAAGGAGGACTGGGCTCCCACAACTACTGCAGGTTAGAATACAGCCCTACTCTGTGTTCTGTGTTTCTGTGTTAATGGAGGGCTTGCTGGGTGGTGGGAATCCCAAGTGTGTAACTAATGTCCTTCCCACGGGCAGTTGTATGAACATGCAATTGTACATCTTGTGACAGTGTAAATCATCGATTGGGCATCATTGCATTCCCAATACCATATACGTACCTGTGATTCATTACTAAGAGGACATTAATATACATATGAATTTATATATGTACAATTATCTGTACATATCTGTAAAGGGGCGACATAGCTCAGGAGGTAAGACCGATTGTCTGGCAGTCGGAGGGTTGCTGGTTCAAACCCTGCCCTCGGCGTGTCGAAGTGTCCTTGAGCAAGACACCTAACCCCTAACTGCTCTGGCGAATGAGAGGCATCAATTGTAAAGCGCTTTGGATAAAAGCGATATATAAATGCAGTCCATTTACCATTTACCATCTGACTTTTTTTTTACACTGACCGAAACAGAAGATCATGGTGATGAGAAATGTTTACTGTTGCAGGTAGTGTGGCGCTGTTCGCTGTAGAAAACATGGAGGGTGATTTAACACTAGGAGCGCTGTGACAGGTCATTTGACCTGTCACTGAGATATTTCGGAGTTTAGGATTTTTTTCATTTAGTTACTAGCAAGCTACATCATCCGCATTCACTGACTTTTCCTAAATATTTGTTCTTTACGTACCAGCGTAGTAGGAATGTCAAATTCCCGTTTGGAAAATGTTAAAAGCACCTTATTTCACTTCCGTGTGTGTTATAACAATGTTGTTAAATTACGGCCGTCTTCAGACTAAGGAGTCAGTTTTCCTTCACCACACCAGGAGGCGCAAGGATATACTTTTCATCGCGGTGGACACGCATTTATATTTGTACGAATGTTTTATTTATTTTGTTATTAGAAATATTTGTTTATGTTTATTTTGAATAATACATTATATAATGTTTTAAATATGTGATCTTAAAAAATATTTTTATAGGCTATTGCGTTCGTTTTGTGATCATTTGTTTATGCCTATGCCTTTCCCTTGTGTTCTGAAATCATAGCCCTACATTTTATTTTTACAGTTATTATACAAGTGGAAATTTCTAAATAAGGGTTAAAATAAAATTGATCCGTCTTCAAATGCATAAACAAATTTTTTTTTTTCAATTTTATGCATTATCATTCTCGTGCACAATGGCTGCATGCGACACGTTCACGTACAACAACAATGCTGCGTATGATATTGAAAAAACTAAATCTAAGCTAAAGAAACGACTACAATATAACAAGATAAAAATATATTCGAAGCGCTATTTGTTTCGGCTGTTAATTTGTTTATTCATAGAATATTACAGTGAATACGTCTTTTTGTAGGCCAACCCGGACGTTTCTTCCGCCATGGGTTCCCTCGGCAGATTGCCAATGCATTTTTCCAATAGGGATTTAGTTTTCTTCCGAAAATAAGACCTATGGTTAATTTATGCCTAAAACAGTTTCACGTTTTGTTTTACGAGTTCTATGGGTTCGCCGCTCACTCACGCTTAGCGTTCGACGCTCAGCGTGCATGCGAGCTAGTAAAACAAGAGTGGTTATTGCAAAAATGTGACCGCTCTTGTAGTTTCAATATAGAAACTTAGCCTACTTTTCAAAAGCACATGACAGCTTAGAAATCCACGGTTGACAAACAATCGTGAAGCTCATTTAGGCTTACGTTCACCACAAACCTTACTTTCGGCAGAAAACTAAATCCCCACGGGAGAAATCTGATGAGAACCCAATGCCAACTTACTTCCGGGTTTTAGGACTACAAACTGTAACACTATTGCAAAAACAATCTAAAATAAAGAAACCACTACAATACAGCATGATAAAAATATATTTGAATCATAGCGTAGTTTGTTAGTTTATAGTTAGTCATGGTTTGTTTCGGCTGTTAATTAGTTTATTTATAGAGTGTTTCAGTGAAGACGTCTTTTTGTACACCAACTCGGACGTTTCTTCTGCCATCGGTTCCCTCGGCAAATTTCCTATGCATTTATCCCAGACGGATTACGTTTATTTAGTGCACTTGTTATCAGTGGACTTTCTGTGAGTTCTGATCAAGCATACATTGCTCGTTGATGTATACACACACACACACACACACACACACACACAATATGCTAAAAAAAATTATAGCTGTATCATATCCTATTTTCTGTGAGGTAAAAATGTGACGTGACACATTTGGCTTTTGAGGGACCAGGAAATAGGGGACATTCGTTTCAGGGAGTAAAGGTTTTGGGGGGAAAAAATCATTGTGGAAGCACGCGAGTGGTGACACGATGTCCGGTTAGGCTAGGCTTTGCAGTTGCTATTATGTATAACTCCACAATTTTTTAAAAACATAGTATTAACCTTTAGGCTACTTGAGAGAACAATAAATGTAACTATTACATAGCCTACAATCAAAAATGATTTCTCAAATGTGAAGTGTCTTGTGATGTGTTCGTGTGGTGTATGCTGTTATTCCGTTGAGTAAACTAGTAATAAAAATCTTTTTTTTAAAACAGTAAACTAAATAGAAAAAAAAGAATAAAAATGTAGAAAAAAGTATAAGCAAGAGCGAGAGATTGTTGCGTAACTAAAAGTAATACAAGGCATACTTTGTAGCGTAACTAATTACGGCTAAGCAAAATACTTGTATTATTTTTGAGTAGGCTAACATAACATAATAATATTATGTGCCGGACAAATAGAACATTTTACCTCTCCCTGGAGAGATATCAACTTTCAAACATTCACACGTGGCATAAGTGAACCATTCTCAAGTGGGACATTCACATGTCAATCTAAGGGTAAGGGTAAGACCACTGATCTGTATGGGACATTCAACGCTCACCCCTCCCCCACCCGAGAACACAGAAAACTTCAGATGCTTTAGCGAAGCATGGCACAGCATGGTTATGCTGACCGTAATTTTTCACTTACTTAGAAACGAAAGCACATATTCATGCATGCACGTATAAAGATGAGACGGCATCTTGAGCAATGTGCTATCGACCGAACTTGCAATGTCAAATCACATGATGGCAAAGGCAGCTAAGCTTACAAACTCCGCGGCATATAGGCGACCAGCAGCTCTTTAGTTTGTTGGTCAGTTGGTCCACAAAAGTGTCCTCCTGTGGATGCATGCGCGGTCGCAGCTATTGCGGATTTGGGCTTGTTATTACTGATGTTTTATGTTTACTATTAACATTTAGCCTACTAATGTTTTATATAGATTTTCTTGTTTATTGATTTGATATCAATAAATACATTTGCTTATCCATAGATTGAATGGAAATTTTTAAATATTGTTTTCACAGTTGAAAATGTAGGTTTTGAAAATATAAGTTAGGTCTATTGAGGTGAAGTCTCCAATCGCCATCACTGGTGTCGTGAAGAGGAAGAAAATCACACCCCTCTGCGAAGCTGAACATTCACACCTACTGGGTTTGACTCGGGGCCATAGAGAAAAAACTATCAGCTCTGGTTTCGCTAAAGGCATCTAAAGAATTCAGTATTCTGGTGCTGGGGGAGGGGTGAGGGACGATTCAATGGATGAGCGTGAACGATCGTGCGTGAATAGCTGGTAGTTTTTTTGAAGCTATTATCATGAGTAGGCCTTTTAGGCCTACTGAGTAGTAAAAAGATAAATGCCCAAAACAAAGATACAAGTGTCACATTTTTACTTGTTTTTTAAGTTTTACTTATTTCTAGTCATAATAGGTTCGGACCTTGTTTCATATTCAAAAATTAGAGCCTTGCACGTTAGGAACTGTGTTAGAAGACTGCTCACGCTGTCTGCGTAGATGCAACAGCACATGCATAAACTATCGGGATGCGTTGCGTGGGAATATAGGCGTCTCTGTGCTTTACCATGTCCACGCAATCATTGATAGGGTTTATGGAGTTTATGAAACTAATTGCCCACATAATTACTATTCCACTTTCAGCAATACATTTACAGTTACCAATCGGGAGAAACAGGTCGCTACCACTAATGTTACTAATGATCGGCACATGTAATGAACAATTTTCTTACACTATCATAGGATTGACAGCCCAAGCAAGAATCACGTCAAATAACCAGGAATAAATGTATCATTATTTATATTCTTTTAAAATATTTAAAATATTGCGATCGTTTCGTTATCATCTCTCTAAAATGCATGTGAATTTCGTTTGTATTCCTACACAAACGAAAATCATAGTCCTACATAGTTATGCAAGTGGAAAAATTTATATAAGGGTTAAAATGAAATGCATCCATGTTAAAATACCACACAATGGAAACAGATATCCTACACGTTTGCAGATGTTGCTATTATGTGCAACTTTTTTAATTTTTACGCAGAGTATTCACATTTAGGCATCTACATAATTATCAAAGTTTTAATCGAAAAGATTGTTAATGTAACATGTTATGGATGTTACATCCTATCAAGGAATTTACTTTTCACGCACCACACCACGCCCCTCACACCTGAAACTATAATGGCATGGGCGGGGCTGTTATAATAATTTCTATTCAAATTATTATTGGGCTACGAAAATATGGCTATAAAAGAGAAGCATGATTATTTCGGCGACCAGTTCGGTTTGGTATCGCTTGCCAAGATGAACACACGACCACAGAGATACTCTGCCAAGCAAGCTTTGGACCTGATTCAGGATGCCAATGAAATGGATTCGGGCGATGAGGAGTTGGAGCTGGATATTGAATTTGATTCAGCTTCTGAATCTGATTCTGAAGTTGAAACTGAGACTGCGACTACGACTGAGTTTGTCTCAGAGAGAGAGGAAAGGGCAAACGATGGGACAGTTTGGGTCGAACAGACTGCTGGTAATGCTCTGGGCAGAGCACCATCCTGCAATATCTTACGGGAAAAGGCTGGGCCCACACGGTGCGCCAAGGAGAACATTGTAAGTCCGCTGAGCAGTCTGCTATGTCTGATTGACATTCTGATGTGGGGGCAGATTGTCAAGTATACTGTGGCAGAAGCCCACAGAAATGGTGCAGAAAACTGGGACCTGTCAGTCGACGAATTGAAAGCTTTCGTGGGACTGCTGTATTTACGAGGCATCACTGGCGGTAAAAGTATGAATTTAGAAGACTTTTGGTCTTCAGACTTGGGAAATCCATTTTTCAATGAAACTATGTCGCGGCAAAGGTTTCGGGACATCATGCGCTATCTCAGATTTGATGACAAGGACACAAGGGCAACACGTCTTGAGAAAGACAAATTTGCCATTATTTCCGAAATATGGAGCAAATTTGTAAGCAACAGTACTGCGTGTTACACACCTGGAGAAAACATAACTGTTGATGAGCAGTTGTTCCCAACTAAAGCGCGGTGCCGCTTCACGCAGTACATTGCTACTAAACCAGATAAATTTGGGATAAAGTTCTGGATAGCAGCCGACGTTGAAACGAAGTACATGCTGAACGCTTTCCCATACCTTGGGAAAGATGAGGCGAGGCCTGTCGGTGAACGATTAGCTGACAATGTGGTCATGCGCCTTGTGGAACCCTTCGTCGGAAAAGGAAGAAATATAACCTCGGACAATTTCTTCACATCGATTGCCCTGGCGAACAATCTACACGCAAAAAAAACTACATTGGTGGGTACCATGAACAAAAAGAGGAGAGAAGTGCCCCCTTCTGCGAAGGCACAAAATCAAGAGAGATTTTCCACCACGATCTGGAGAGCTGGACACGCTACACTTACGGTTTATCAGTGCAAGCCCAAGAAAAATGTGTGCATTTTGAGCACTATGCACAAAACCGTATCGATCGACACTGATGCCAAAAAACTGCCAGAAACCATCGCCCATTACAACGCAACAAAAATGGGAGTGGATGTTTTGGACCAGATGGCACGGCTGTATTCGGTCAAGGGGGGCAGTCGTCGTTGGCCAGTTGCCGTTTTTTACAACATTTTGGATCTGGCTGCAATCAACGCCCATGTTTTGTACACGCAATGCATGAACAAAACAATTAGTCGGAGAAGATTTATTCTTGAGTTGGCCAAGGAGTTGCGTGCAAATCACATGACCGCAAAGGCAGCTCCGCGGCGTACCGTCCTAGCGCCCCTCTGCAGTCCAGAAACCCCCAACACACCACAGCGAGAGCGGTCACTAAAAAGAAAACGCTGCCAGGTATCCAGATGTGGAGGGAACAAAACTTGTGATATCTGTGACAAGTGTAAACGACTTGTCTGCGGCAAATGTACAAAAATGCAACCCAAGCTCTGTCTTGAATGCTGACGGCGTTACCGCATTACCAGCAGCTCTATTGCTAATGTTTATTTATTGATTTGCGGGGTGATTCTAAATAATTCAACTTGCTAGCTATATATTTAGCTAACGTTATATTTTCAAAATCGTTTCAACTTCCTAACAATGTGCTGTATGCTTTTTGATCTAATAAAGCAAATTACTGAAGACAGGTGTCTCGTCTTTTTACTTTGTTGCTATCTCAATTTGACTTTGTGTGTGCGCTGAAGCGATAATCAGTTTTGAAATTCCACTTGGTTGCTAAGGTCTTATGTACAGTGCGGTATTATTCAGTGTTACGAATGGGTGTTTTTTGTAATTACGATGAACAAGAGACTTCTTTGGATTTCGAATCCCCAGTCGAATAGTCACAGCTAGCTAGGCTATGACCTGCTTGCCTGTATAGCCTACATGTTTTCTGGTCACCGGAAAAAACTCGTTTGAACAACAGGATTCTTGCATGTATATATTTGCTATGGTCTTATGTACAGTGCGGTATTATTCAGTGTTACGAATGGGTGTTTTTTGTAATTAGTCTACGATGAATAAGAGACTTTGGATTTCGAATCCCCAGTCGAATAGTCACAGCCAGCTATGACTTGCTTGCCAGTGTAGCCTAGCCTACATGTTTTCTGGTCACCGGAAAAAAACTCGTTTGAACGACAATATTTTTTACATGTATTTTTATAAAACAGAAAACCCGACCCTAAAATTCGCACGGGTGATGATGCGTTTCCCTCCAACGAGAGCGATCAGTGATCACATGCGGAGGGAAGCGGCTAATTTTAGCAAATTGGCGATTTATATGTTGTTAGCCTATTTGATTATTAGCATTTATGATATTATGCATGAAGAATAAACTGTCAAATTTGTTTTTTGAAAAACAGGTTTGACCTCCCTACAATCTGTTTATTGTTAGCTTTTCATACAGACATACTGTTTATTCTAAATACATTTATATTGCAACAATGTGTTGACTAGAATGCCGAGCCGTAACTAAAACATAACTTACTCTGATACTCTGACAGTCTAAAATCTCGCAAATATTTCATTAGGACAATGGGCTGGCAACCTTTGTCAGCTCCTGTCTAATAAGCGCCATCTAGCGAACAATGCGAATATTTCCAGTTTGAAGGCTAATGTGTCATTTGACCCTTGGCCGCGCGAAAAGTTATTTGAATGCCAGGAAATGGTCCGGCGCTCCTAGTGTTAAATGTCAATATTTGACGAGGCTTCCTCATAAAGACTGTCTAGACTTGTAGAAAAAGTTTTTTTTGTCAGGTTGGAGGTTGGAGATTCTTTAGGCTTGAAGTTTTGAAGTACAGACATGCACTTTCATTTCATCCCTCTGTTCCTTGCTGCTCAGCCACTCGTGATGAGAAACTAGTTACGCGTGAAAGTTTTCCTGGAGCCAAACTCTTCCATGTCACTTCCTCCCAATTCCTATTAAACCCCAAGACTTGTCTTGCCACCGCACTTGCCAGGAGAGATGACTTTCCGCGTCCTGAACTTTTACCCCCTCCATCTTTCTGCTTCGGCAGTGCGGATTTAAACACACGGTGTCACAGCAATTAAGTTCGGGGGAGTCACCAGGAGTAACTGCCAAAGTTATGACACGAACACATTAATAACCAAAATGTTCATTATTGCTCCTCCACAAAGTTTGTCCCCCTTAGCATAAATTTCTGAAGCCTCTGTCGTAAATTTGAGAAAGAGCGCTTTGAAGATGCGGCCTTCTTGGGTGACTGTCCTGCCACAGTTGATAAAGCAGGGAAACCTTGACTGGGGACCACAATGCTAATAAAAATTGTGATTCACAGGAAGGGAAGAGATACAGAGCTGTTCCTCTACAATTCCTTTTAGGGGTTATCTTAATCCAGAGGGTTCTGTGCAAAAAAAAAAACATGCTTGGGGATGTTAACAGTTTTTAGGGCAACGTTTCTTGAACTATGGGTCGGCACCCAAAACGAGTTGCGGGAGTATGTGAGGTCGGTCCCAGGATGAATCTGTGGTCCACTAGCCTGTGCTGGGGTGTGTATTTGATGGGTCGCTGAAAGGTACTAAATTTCTCATTTGGGTCCCAGTAAATAAAGTGTTTCCGATTTGGGTCTCAATATTTAAAAAGTTTAAGAGCCGGTGATTTAGGGAGTATGTTCTGTGGATGCCTCTATCAGGTTTCCTAACTGCGTGATTATTAAACTTAATAGGTGCACAACTAAATTTACCTGAGCAAATTAGAGACTAACCAAGAAGCTTGTTGATATTCAACGAAGTAAATTTTTAAAAATGAATTTATCGTTTGATTTTTGTTGGTTACGCTGCTGAGCGGGACAGACTGCGACACTGACATTAAAATGAATGTGAGGTTTTTTCGAAAATAAAAATATGTGAAACGTTTTTTTCTGGGGGCCGGGGATAAAAGCGCAGTGCGGTTTGATTGATCCCGCGCCTCGCTCGCTCATCAGCATAAGTGCGGCGTCTGTCAGCTTCTTGGCGGGAGGGAATGCGAAGATGAGAGATGCCGTCTGTGTGTACCTCTTACGCTTTGTTATCATTACCTTGATTCTTCCTGCCTGGTATTTTCCATGCTGTTCAGAGGGGGGGGGGGGGGGGGGGGTGTTGGGCGGAGTTGTTTTTGTGTGCGTGTGTGTGTGTGTGTGTGAGTATGTGTGTGCGTGTGTGTGAGTGCATGTGTGTGTGTGTGTGTGTGCGCCTGCATGCATATGGGTGTGTGTGTGTCTGTTTGTATGTGTGTGTATGTCTGCATACGTGTGTGTGTGTGTGTGTGTGTGCGTGCCTGCATGTGTGTGTGTGTATGTGTCTGTGTGTTTGTGTGTGTGTGTGTGTGCATGTGTTCTGTATGTTTGCATGCGTGTGTATGTGTGCATTTGCATGTGTGTGTGTGTGTTTGTGTGTGCATGTGTGCGTATTTGCATGCATGTGTGTATGTCTATACGTGCGTATCTCCCCTCCGCCCCGCCTGTGTCCGTGTGCGCTGCGCAGAATGGATGTTTTGGGGAGCGCAGAGGGGGCTGCCCCGCGGACAATGCGGTCGGGCCCGAAGCGCTGGCTTGGCCTGGTGGAGCCGGGCCGTGTTGACCTTCCGCTCGGGAAGGTCAGGAGACGGGACCCCCGCACGCTGATATACGGCCTGGGACCGCCCCGCTGAGTGTTCCCACCGCGGGTCACTCCGCCCCCTCACCCCCGCAGAGCTGCCCGCCTTTCTGCCTTCTCTCCAGCGCCTTACATCGCTCAAACCGATCCTAATAAAAATAGTAATAATGATAATAATAATAGTAATAATTGTATCAAAGTCTTTGTACATTTGTAGCTCATAGTGCCTTACAGAGCTTAAGATGTATGGGGCTGGAACGTAAGCTGGTCGTACACAGAAACAGAATGTACGTTTCAAACAGAACAAGGACAGGAGCTCACCATGCAGGAGACGACTAGTTTGCCTAATCTGGCTGGATTTGTTGGAAGGATGGCCTTTCCCCCCTGTGGGACTTACAGTGCGATACTCGCCTTTTTAAACTGTGCCCCTCTGCTCCTGTAGATGAGCGTTATCTCTGAGCCGGGATTTGATTTGATTTGTGTGGGAGCCCAGAGAACCCGGAGAAAGTCGGATGTACCCAGTGTAAATCTGCCACCTGTGGGTCATTTTGGGGATCTCCAGCAGAAACGGAATACGCTGCAATATGTTTTAAATATATCAAAAATGTGCAGTATTTCACAGCAGTGCAATGTGTTGCAATACATAAAAATGGTAAATACAGTACATATTTGCCTGTGTATTCACACGCACGCACCATACACGCACGCACACACACACAGGCGCACACACACATTTTTAGAGTATATTCCATTCTGTTAGGACTGTCAGGCCTTCTGCAGTCACTAGTGAAACAGCACACCCCCTCAAGGCCTGTACTTCTGCTCTGGGGCACTGCCCATAATGTTCTGTGGGTATATGATCAGAAGACACCTGTTAGTGTGTAATACCTGACATCCCCGCAGAGCTGGACCAGTGCAGTAACAGAGAGCTGCTGGATCTTAGTTAAATCTGAAGAGGCCCTTTTTTTCAGCCTGGTGTGAACGGTCAGCGGGGAATCACAAGCATTAGAGCAGAGCTTATCCCCCCCCCCAGGCGGCCAGCGGGGATTTTCGAACCCGGGAATTGGCCTGGATCCAGGCGCAGGTGGACGCTTTTCAGGCCAGAAACCTGCAGTGCCTTTACAGCCGTTTACTGCCAGGTTCGGATGTGGAGGAGAGGGAGGGAGGGAGGGAGAGACGGAGGGAGGAGGGAGAGACGGAGGGAGGGAGGAGGGAGAGATGGAGGGATGGAGGGAGGGGTGTTTTTCGGGCCAGAGGAGGGGTTATTAAACTCCGTGTCCCCATTGTTGGTTTTCCATGCGCTGTCTCACTTTAAAGGAAAGACTGGCAGTATGCAGAAAGGCCTAATAGCCTTCATATTTCATCTTTATTACGCCCAATAAAATACTCCACTGAAAAGCATGGAGGAATTGTGGCTCAGTGGGGGAGCTGGGGGCTGGGGGGAGTAAAGATCGCATTAAACCCCCAGATAGGAAGCCGAGCTTTCTGTAGAGGCAAGGGCCCTCGACCCCCAATTAAACTGCACTGTCTTCCTCGTGCGCCTCACCTGAAATATGACCTGCGGCATTCTGAAAGGGCAACATTTTGCTACCGTGTGGGATTTTCTTCTTCTTCTTTTTTTTATTTTCTTTTTTTTATTTTTTTTTACCAGTTTCGAATTACATTTTTAAATTACAAAAAAAAAAAAAAAAAACACCACCAGAAGCCACAAAGGTAATGACATGAATGACATTTTTAATTACGGATCACTGGAAAACCACAGAGGCAGTAACAGCGAGTGAAAAAAATCCCCTTGTGTTTATTGGCAATGTAGTCAGGACCAAGGTTGACATGGATCAGTTGAGGGAGAGAGAGAGACAGAGAGAGAGAGTTGAACTTAACATAAAGTGTATTCAATAGTTTCCTATTTTTGGACAGTGTGACTGAATTGTGTCTGCCTTCAAAGGATAGGTTTGATTGATTTGATTGACAGACAGATACCATTCACATTCTCCAAACACCTCCAGTGATTGCTGGTGACACATATAGGTAAGCCTAATAATGCATGGCACGTTTGCTGTAATGTGATCCTGTGGCTCTGTTGTCATATATAAATGTAAAATTAAGCAGTGGGGGGGGGCAGGAGAAATGATATTGGATTTCAGTCATTTCAGCAGTGCTTGGGTAGACGAATGCCACTAGTGTTTCATTCGCGTTGTTGTTTGCGGGGGAATTCATTTGCGTCTAAGCAATTCCGGTTTTCAGTCGAACTTCATATGTAATTGTCAGCTGGCCAATATTTGTGAACTCATTATTTCTGTTGATCCAAAATTGAACCGTATCTTTCAATCTTATTTTGTTCCATGTGACTGACATATGTTATTCTGGTCGACGTTCTTTAATATCAGGCCTGCTGTATGAAGCTTATAGTCATTAACGTTCTGTCTCCAAAATGGACAGGTATATTATCCATTCTAATCTTAATTTAATTAATGTTGCACTAAGGTTTCAGTACTCCTAATCCGCGTAGTCTGTAGTGAAACTTTGATAAGGGTTCACTCTTCTCTAATGGGTGATGTGATCATTTCATTCTCTACTGGCCCCAGAGTCTGAATTCTGGGCAAGATTTTGAAAATGATCACACTGTCATCTGGCTCAGCTCATTTTGGCCGGGGTGTTTTTTTAAATGTCTCATTCAGGGTCCTCTTAATGAAAGTCAGAAGGCCTATGTGCAAGTCTTTGGAAAGCACAGGATTGGCTGCTTGTTTTTTCTCTTCTGTGTACATTTTAACATTTCATAATCTGGGACTTTTGTAGCTTCTTCCGTGCCAGAATCTTTTAATGTAATCATAAATTTTATGATTAGGCCCGTCTGAAAATGGCTTATTTAAGATGTTGGAAAGAGCCAGTTGGACAGATGCTTTTGTCTGATGTAAACTCAGGGAGTCTGCTGTTCCTCGCGCAGACACGCCGATGTCGATCGTCGAGCTCGCCGGCGTACGCGCCCGGGAGGTGAAAGGGGCGCGAACGGGGCCAGCGGGCGACGACGACGCGGGAACGTTCCCACGGCGACCGCGTTTCGGACCTCGACGGTCCCGAAATCCGCTCGCTCCCGCGGTTGTCTCTGCTCGCTCTCGCTACCGTCTGTCCTCTCTCTCACGCACCTCCAGAGATGGCCTCGCAATTGCTCCCAGTCCTCCTCCTCCTCCAACCTGTATTAACAGACCGCCCCCCCCCACCCCCCCCCCCCCCCCAAAAAAAGATTGTCTTCTCCGGTAGCGCTCACGTTAAATCTCCCCGTTAACCTGAACCTGCTCCTGTCGTTCCCCCGATACAAAACGTCTCCCGACACCCTTTCCTTTTATTTTTTTTAGGGGCTGCCTCCCCTTTCATCCGTGCGTGCCTCTCCGCTCCGCCATTATGCGGTGTTCCGCCGGTTACAGTAGCGCGTGAAAGCCAAGCCCCCATTGTCACCCAAAACCCGTCATTGACGGGCTAGAGGGGAAAGAGAGGAACCATTTAGTGATCAAAGTCTTTTCTCTCTATTAGATTGCAGTCATTCAACTTCCATTCTATGTTCAGTTTTTTTTTTTTTTTGCCCCCCCCCCCCTCCCGGGGGGTAATTATTGCTGTAATGAGTAGATAAATGAACGGAGGGGCTCGAGGTGAACGCCCTCCAGGTACCGGTGTCAAATATAGCCGGGCCAACACTCCCCCCCCCCCCCCCCCCCCCCCAAAATGTCTTCTAATGCGTGTATGTTGAGTAACGTTCAGAAATCATCACTTTGCCCTAGTGTACACACTTACACAACTTACAGGGGCTACCCAGTGTTGAGTGAACGGGTGGACGGACCCCTTCTGGAAAGTTCTTTGGCATGTAAGAGCAGATTGTATTCCCTCTTTCCCTCTCGGTTTCCAAACAGTTTGCCTGGAGTATTCAGTCAGTTTTTTTTTTTTTTTTTTTACTTTGTGAAAGACAATGCTTGTCTGCAATGGCTCAGTGTGTTGAACTTTTACAGAATGTGCCCCTGAAATTAAAATATTATACAGCATAAAATGATTCGCGCTGAAGGTTTGCCGGGGCAGAGAAACAGCGAAATGTTCACGCTTAGCTTCATTCATTCCGGGATTATGTTTCGCGTTTGCAAAAAAGGCCATTCTTAAAAAAGACATCTGGATCAATGACCCTTTCTATTTAGAAAGAGAGAGGGAGAGAATCTGGAAAGTGTTTTTTGAAAGGAGAAGAAAAGAGATGGAAACACCCATCAAATTCTTCGCGACAAAAGGGGCGAAATGGGATCTGGAGAGGCCGCGGGGAAGTATGGAGGTGCTACATTATATCGCGGCTCGGCGGAGGTGGGGCGGGCGGATGTAATGAATTCCTGTAGACTTTAATAACCGACCGGTAGACGGTCCAAGGGAAGATCGTTTCTGGCGGTTTTTGCGGCTTACCTCTGCCAGTCCCCCCGCCCATACCCGCCCCCCCTAACCGAAACGGGGAGCCGCTGGCGGGACTCTCAGATCTTCAGGGGTTAAATGGAGCGGGTGAGGTCAAAGGCGTCCCTGTTTGACAGACGCATTGTTCTTCCCAGGGCCCCCCCCCCCCCTCCCCACCCCCCCGCAGCAGAACAAAGCGTCTCCCAGCTTGATGCGGCTAGTCTTTCTCTGCCCCCCCCCCCCCCCCACACACCCAGGTCCCGTGGTGGCTCTGGCTCAATGAGCCCCTGAAGAGCTGGGAGGAGGTCCCTGTTTAGAGCAAGGGTTTGTGGGAAGGGGGGGAGGGGTTTGCATGAGACCGACAGCGCAGGAAGAACCTTTAATCTTTGCCATTGTTTTATTGGGTAATAATGTCTTTGGTGTTTTCTTTCTCTTATCTCCCAACTTTCCCCAACCCCCCCCCCCCCCCCCCCATACTCAGGAACCCAGACGGTGACGTTCGGCCTTGGTGCTACATCACAGACCACGACGACGGCATCTACTGGAAGTACTGCGACATTCCCACCTGCCAGAGTAAGTGTCGCTCTTCTTTTCTTTTACCCGCAACACACAACCTCAGCCGAAACACCGGGGAGGCCAAGCCCACTACATCTTCATTTAAAAAATGGAAGTCCGCTGGTGTTTCTCATGCGGAGTTGTCTTTGGGTGAATTACGGTTCCTTTATATGCCGGTGCTGGAATGTCACCGGGCTGTTACACGGAGGAGAGGAGTCTATCACAATTGCAATTAGGCTTCCTGATGTGTCCGGACGTGCCTGAGCCGCACATCGGCTGTCGGGGTGTGCTGTTTCCATGAAAAGCGATACGCGCGCGTATTCATGTCTGTGTGTGCGTGCGCTGTGTGCATGTGTCTGGGTTAATCCGTATGTGTGCGTGTGTGTGTGTGTTTGATTGTGTGTGTGTGTGCATGTGCGTGTGTGTATGTATGTGTGTGTGTGTGTCCATGTGCGTGTATGTGTGTGTGTGTGGGTCTGTGTGCGTGTATGTGTGTGTGTGTGGGTCCGTGTGTGTGTGCGAGTGTGTGTGTCAGAAGCACTTTCTTCTAGCCCCCTCCATCCTTAAAAAAAAGGTCTGTTTTGGTTTTCCAGTCGTGTTTAATTGCCGTCTGGTTTCGGAAAGGGCTTGGATTGCGATCCCACTTTCTGTAATCGGATCAGTGGGCCAGGCTGAGGCACTCTCGCCCTGAGTTACGTCTCTGGAATATCCCTCAAATTCCTTTCGTTCAGGGGAACGGAACACCCATGAGATTACCTTCTTCTTGCGGATCCCTGCTTTAACGCGTTTGATAAAATTTTATTCATTCCGGTGACTGCATTTGGTTGGCAGAGTAGGACGGCGAGAGCAGTTGCACTCACCTACTGGAGTGATCCAGTGCCCTGCAGATTAAGAGCTGTAAGAGAAACCAGGGAGTGGATTCTGAAATGTGATTGGGGCAGAATGGGGTCACATGACATGGTAGGAGTCTTCTAAATGCAGGCAGGCCAGGTGTTGGCAAACAAATCATGTTGAGCACTGCCGCTATCCAACACACCTGTAAATTACAAGAAAACAGGGAAACAGTAGGGAGGGGCACAGTAGACACGGTCACACACAGCATTCTGGGAAGTGTATCCCATCAGCAGTTAGTTGTTCTGGAACTTTGACAGCCACAGTGCTCTTAATGAGCGAATATGTTTTTCTATGATTAAGTTTCCTTATTAAAACTTGGCTGGATATGTGTTAAAATCCCTACCTCCTCAAATCTGCACTTTGATAATTGGTGTCCCTTGCAGTTATGTTGTGTCTTGTGCTATTTTAGTGTCTTGTGCTGTATTTAGACTTAATGATTGTTGTTTTTAATGCAACCACGGTAAAGCCAAAGACAAATTTCCAGAAGTGGATAATAAAGTTTTCTAATCTGAATCTAAAAATCTGAAAAAAAACATGACACCAAAGTGTATCAGCAAACACAAAACAATTTCTTGCGTACTGTGACTCTACACTGTGAGTATAGAGGGGCCAGTGTATAAGCGTGTGAGACATCTGTGGATGTCAAAATAAAGCGTCTTGTGTTTTTTCGCGCATCATGCGTCTCATGACCTGGCTCAGCCCCTCCCACAGTCCCCTGACGAGCCCTGGCCCACAGCATTGGAACCACTGCCTTGGGTGGGTCACATGACCTTTTGTTAGGTCACATGTCTTACCCACACACGATGCTCTACCAATGGCAGGCCGCAGCAGAGCCTTAGGGGGCTGGTCAGTACCCATCTGGATGTCAGCCAGAGCGTTAATGAGGCTCCCTGCCGGTCAGCTCCCCCCCCCCCAAACACACACACACACACACACTCCAACTCCCACGCTGTCTGTAACCGGAGTTGCGAGTGACCTACTTCGCACAAATGGCCTTTTCACGTCGCCTCTGCGTCCGTGGAGCGCGTCTGAGTCGCGGAGGTTAGCTCCAGCCGCCCCGTGTCGCCTCTGCTTTGAGCCCGAAGATCGTAGCCGCCGGCGAATGTGCGCCATCCCATTGTCAGGCCCCTGACTGCTGTGCGCTCGTCGTCGTAGTCGTCTGCCTCCGCAGTGTGACCCCCCGCCCACTTTAACTCGTTAAAGTAACTTCATGTCTGCGAAATTGTTTAGTCTGCCTGTTTAGTAGGACGGAGTGTAGCACAGTGGGTAAGGAACTAGACTTGTAACCGAAAGGTCGCAGGTTCGATTCCCGGGTAGGACACTGCCGTTGTACCCTTGAGCAAGGTACTTAACCGAAATTGCTTCAGTATATATCCAGCTGTATAAATGGATACAATGTAAAATGCCATGTAAAAAAGTTGTGTAAGTCGCTCTGGATAAGAGCGTCTGCTAAATGCCTGTAATGTAATGTAATGTAAGGTGTGAGATCGGAATGTTTCTAACTCGACGTTCTGATGCCGACGTGAACACTCGGCCCTGCTAATCGAACACGGCGTTCTAGAACACAGGCCTGGAATTTTGAAGAAACAAAAAAAAACCCATTCCGAAAAAAAAACATGAACTCTTCAGAGGGTTAACTCATCCCATGGTCGTGTGTCCCGGTTCTAAACGCTTTGAGCGTTCCTTCCTTCCCCACACAATGCAGCCAGCATGCTCCTGTTTCGTCCCCCACAATCGGGAACGTACTGCGATAGCTAAAAACCCCTCTGAGCGAGATATCCAAAACACACAACGTTCTTTTTTTTGGGGGGGGGGGGGGTTTGATTTTCTATCAGCTCGCTGGAAGCCGTTGCCAAGCCTGGATTATGCCTCGCGCCTTTGAATTTCGTGCTTGCGACAGGAGGTGCACACCCAGACCTGTCTGGTAATGAGGGACGCCTTTAGTTTGCTCTCGGGCCCGGTGCGCCTCCTGAAAAGACAGCCTTCAGAGGCCTGTCATTTCAGGTCATCCTTTCACTGTTACAGAATAGGGCAGGACGAGGCTGAGGAAGAGAAGAGGGCGGGATCAAGGTGATCACGTTTATTCAAGGCGTTGTCCCAAGAACAGGCAACAATTGAAAACATTTTATGTTGAGTTCAGCTCTTAAGTTCATCTCTCTCACTCTGTCTCTCCCCCCTTTTTCCTGTACTCCCCCTCCTCCCTCCTTCTCTTCCTCCCTCCCTCCCTCCTGTCTTTGTATGTTTGTTTTTGTTCTGCTGTGGCTTCTCAAGCTTCTGCTTCCATGAGCTAAGGAAAGTTCCATTGGTTAACAATGGTCTCGCCTCACTGGGTTGTCTCTCATTGGTCAGTTTTGGCTGGTCTGTCCCATCATTCCTAGGTTCCTCCATGTCCCAAGGCCATTGGCTCTATGGCCCTGTGCTGCCTTTAACCCTTTGAAGAGCAGGTTTTTTTTTTTTTTTTTCCGGAAAGTCAGTGTTCTAGATCTCCTTTACTTTCAGTTTCCATTCTAATTCTGATTGTTACATCAGCGTTAGAATGTTCAGCTAAGAACATTCTAATCACGTATCTGTGATCTCACCCCTTAAAGCGTTAACGGTGCTGTGTCTGGCTCCCTCCTCCAGAGCATGGGGGGGGATCCCTCTGCTGTCGCGGTGTTCCCCCTGTCGCTTTATCGCCTTAGCAACGGCCCGGCAACGGTAGTTTCCGCTGGCTTTGGGCACCCGCTGTAGCGTGTCACGGCTCCAGCATGTCCCCTCGCCAACATCGCACATTCCAACGTGAAACGCGCGCCTTGCTCGCCCCGCCGTGGCCGTACGTGCTGCGCCCCGCGTTCGGAGCGGGTTTTTATCGCGGCCGGAAATTCGCCGCTGGTGTTCTCGGCCCGTCGAGGGCGGACAGGCACCCCGCGAGGGACGTTTCAGTTCGCCGGGCTGATTTATTGGGACGCAGTCCCCCGCTCTTTGTCTCCCTTTGAAGGGTGCTGGATTGTCTCCCCACCAGGCACCGGCGGGTAATGGGGCGTGAAGAATGCATCCGATAAATCACTGTACCCTCCCCACTCCACTTCGCCCAAAATTACCGAAGGGCCTCGTCAACACCCGGCACAGAATTTACGCCAGGATCGCCCTGGACTGCCTGCTTTCCGCTGTGTGTGTGTGTGTGTGTGTGTGTCTGTCTGTGTTTGTGTTGTTTAGCATATCAGTCCTCGATGATATTAAAATGGCCTGTAACTGAAATTACAACTTCCTCAAAAGTCTCCTCCCCTCCCCATAAAGTTAAAAACAGGGATTTTTAAAGGTTTTATGCGATATTTACATCTATCAAGTCTGGTCAAAGAAACCCCCTACAGTACCTTCAAGGACCCCATGTTGTAAACACAGGGTCTAAACTAGGGCTGCCCAACCCTGTTCCTGAAGATTTACCATCCTGTGGGTTTTCACTCCAGCCCTCATTCAACAAAGCACACCTCATTCAACAGCCAGAGATCTCGTCGAGCTGCCAATTGGCAAAATCAGGTGTGCCAAATTTCGGGGTTGAAGTGAAAACCTGCAGGACGGAACAGGGCTGGGCAGCCCTGGTCTAAACCGCTGGGTTCTCCAGAAGCCGAGGCCTGATTGGCGGCTGTCAGGCGCACCTCTGAGTGAACCCTGTGAGGGCGAATCAGACGAGCAGCTGGGCACGAGGGGCCCCCGGGGGCAGGTGAACGAGGAGCCGTCTCTCCCTCTCTCTCTCTCTCTCTCCCCGCCAAATACGGCGGGAAAACCTGCCGCGCTAGTTCGGGGCATTCCATCCCCGTGGAGTCTTTTAAGGTCTCTGCACCGCTAAATTACAACTCTCCAACTGTATATTTATGGAGAGAGAGAGAGGAGGGGGGGAGGGGGAGTGGGGAGGGAGGGAAGTGGAAAGAGATTGAGAGAAAGGGTGAGTGAGAGAGCGAGCGAAAGATTGAGAGAGAGAGAGAAAGGCTGAGATAGAAATGTGGGAGGGGGAGAATGGAGAGAGATTGGGAGAGAAAGAGTGAGTGAGTGAGAGGGAAAGATTGAGAGAGTGATGGAGAGAGAGTGAGAGAGAAAGGTTGCGAGTAGGAGTGAGAGAGATTGAGGGAGGGGGAGGCAGAGACGCCTCCGGCACATTCCACACTAGGGTAAAGTGTGGTCTGTTTTCAGGGTGTCTCATCAGTACCTTCCCAGAGCTCCAAGGCGTCAGAAAAACAGCCCTCTCTTTCTCAATCCTGTCCCAAAAAGTGAAGTCCTCTTGACAAGCCCCCTACTCCAATCTACATGTCTTCCGTTCAGTGAACCATAAGGGTTGTCCATCCACATATCCATCCATTATTTTTATGGTTCAGACAGGTTGAAAGTATATTTTCATGTTTTTTCTGTCCATTGTGCATTTAATAGGCTGTTGTGGCTTTAATGGACTAATTTCTGGTCACACATACCTATAATGCTAACACCGTGTTGTATCGATCAACTGGGTTATCCTCCAGAGCTGGAAAGTCTAGGGGTCAGAAAGTAGAAGTCCTACCATGTGTTTCTTCCACCCGTGAACTCAACCAGCTGATTTCATTAATTAGTTCTCCCTCCTGGCTGAAGAATTGTGCTAATTATCAAATCCAAGAGATTGGAACAAAATACTGGGAAGGAGTTTTACTTTTCTCAAACCTGAACATTTTCCCCCGATGTTACATTCCTTTTTGCGTGCACACCTGACCTCTTTTCACTGTGACACACCCTGTGTGCGACGTGTGCTCGGGACCCCAGCTACAGCCCCCGGGATGCCTCGTTGTTTTCTTTCTTTTCCAGAACGTCCTTTATCGCCGATTGGCAGTCAGGAAAAAAAAAAGCACATCTGTGTTGCTGTTTCAGGAGCATGTGGCTTCCCTAACCTTTTCCCAGGGGTCCTGGAGGCAGAAGACATTCTGTGTCTGTGGGGGGGGCAGGGGGGGGGGGGGGGCATCATGTGATGTGATGCTCAGAGCACCAGACTTTCTGTCTCAGGGTCGAAGGTCAAATGCTGCTGTTCTACCGGGAGCAAAGTGTTCTATTTTATCCTGGTTAGCCTAATAAAGTTTGAATGTGACAACGATGGTATATTTTAAGTTGAAAATTTCTCAACAATATATTTTATATATGTATTTATACACAATTAATAGAATATGGCAGAACAATAATGCTTGAAGAAGTAACAGTAGTAGTAGTAGTAGTAGTAGTAGTAACAATAATAGTCATAGTAGTAGTGCAGTAGTGGTGTTGTCGCTGTAATGTTATCTTATTGCCGTGTTGAGACAGTTAAGACAGCAACATAATCTGTTGTCTTGTAGATTAGTTATCTGGTGGATAAATTTGAAAAGCACTCTGTAAAGTAACAGTAATCCTGGTGATGGATAAAAATTGGAAGCGCAACTGAGCTTAACTCTGAGTATCTCGTTACCACTTTATATGACCATTAATTAGATTCATTAATTCGACACGTCAGCCATTTTTCATTCCACCGACTGAGCCCATTTTAAATGGACAGAAATGGACATAAGAGGGTGTGAGGCGGACCCAACAAGGGGCTCAAAACTCGAACACACAAACTTAAGAGGACCCGGCCCGCTCAGAGGCCGTTCACGCAAAAAGCGCGGGGAAACGATAACTATTGAAATAAATACCCTGTCACAACTGCCATCGAGGTACAAGGACCAAAACCGTCAAGGTTGAATGTGGATTGATTTACAGGGGGGTGAGGTTAGTCTCTAGACGCGAACTCATTTCCATTACTGGGCTGTATGCAGACAAGACAAGGCATTTCTTCTGCAAGAAACTGAATTACAGGGGGTATCGGTTGAGCATGCCAAGCTCGGTCCCCCAGAGAGGGGCGGTTGTGGGGTGGGGGTGGGGGTGGGGGGGTCACTTCGCACCACGGAAAGTCCTCTCCTTGCGAGTGGAACCATTCCCTGTATCACGGGGGGAGCATTAAATCTCACCGCATGCGACATATGATAACTCCCAGTGACCGAGGGGGGGCGTTTGGGGCGTTTGGGGGGGGGGGGGGAGGGGCTAACGGCCCCCACCAGCCCAGCTGAAGGCGCAGACCCTCGGGCTGGACAGATGCTCAGCTCCTGCGTTCCTTTCATCTGCTTGCCCTCTTAGCTGCGGGACGCTCTGCTTGTTAACGTGAGTTTCTGGTGCTGTGTCTCAGTGCAGGGCATCCATTACCTAAATATGGTGCTTGGTCACATGACACACATCCCTTGAGAACAGCAGAAAATTGTTTGAAATATTTGAAATTTTCTCTTTGATGTAGCACTGATGTCTTGGGTGACAAAAACATGTCGCAGTGAATATATTTTCAAAAATATCGTTTATTTTTATTGACTGTCTTTATTGATTAGGTTTCTGCACAGGAGAATATATGGTTCTTCACATTGAGACCCGCTGCTGATGTCCCCTACAGGGGACAAAAATAAATTGCAAGGCTTTAGAAGGTTCATGACTTTTCAGAAGATCCTTAAAAATGGAATATTTCAGGTTAAGTGGTCAGTAGAAAGGACTTTAAATACGAAGAATTCAGAGCTGGGAATTTGGTGAGTCTGGAAAATCTGTGGTGAAGGTAATCAGGGAGCCATTGTTCTAAGATGTCTCCCACACTCCCACTACGCAGAGTTTTTTTTTCTCAGGGTCTGAAGGGAAGTAAACGAATGCGAGGGTATCGCTCAGGCCATGCAGAACAACAGGGAGTCGCATTCCTTACTTTGGCCCTCGCTCCTTGTGAAACATGGTACAGTTCCCCCGTGGGATTCTGGTCCAGCCATGTTGACACAAAGTCAGTGCCAGTTGACTAGCAGTTAGATTCTCTGGCTTACGGTTTTGAAATTGGGTGGTGGTTCTTATTCCTGGCAGTATCTTGGAGAAGTACACCTCTTTGTCTGCTGCTCTGTAAAACAAGACACAGTTTCTGAGGTTTTTCTGGTTAAGTAACTTTGGCACAAAGCCTAACATGTTGACCAGTGATTCTCTCTCAAACCTAAAGGATAATTCTGTTTTTCTTTTTTCAACCTGGCTCTTATTTTGCATTATTCCTAGGTGGTTCTGGTAGTATTTTACATACCTGCTTCTTTGTTGAGTTTTTTTTGGTTTTTCAAAGGTTTCTTTTTTCTCCATGTCAGTAGCTTCACAACAGTGTTTATGGGGCATGTCAAGATGCACGTTCAATTTACCTCACACAAGTCCTGTTTATCTAAACCTCTTATTTGGAAGTGAAAACTAATGTAAAAGTTGAAATTTGCCAAAATAAAAAGTACAAATATTTGAGTTTCCCCATGCATACTCGACCGTCCATACTTCTAGTGTTCTGTGTGCGTAAGTATGGTCAGATAACGGCTGTCCCTGGTTGTTTTTCTCCGGCAGTCCAGACTGCTGGATGTATTGCGCTGTGGGTCGCACGTAGACTCAGTACGGCAGAACAGGTTTTGGGCCTCCCAAGGGGCGTCGGCCGGGTTGGGAGGGGGGGGGGGGGGGGGGGGGGATGGGGGGGTTGAGCACAGGCCCTGAATCTGATCCCTTTTTAACAAGTCTCACTCACCTGTCAAAGGCCCCGCCCCCTGCGCAGGTGATCTGAGCTGGTTTCTGTCAGACCTCCGTGACCTTTAGCTCCCTGCCCCGAGGGAGGAATTCCTCCTCCTGTTTACGCGCGGGTACGAACGGGCGGTACGGTGAGGTCCCCTCGAAGGGGGGGCGGGTGGGGGGGGGGGCGGGGGGGGGCTGACACCAGAGGGATGCTGGGAAAAGGGCCCCGTCACGTTTCGGGCTGTTGTCGTGTGCGACGGTGAACCTTGCGGCTCGCGAGTTGCGATTGGCCACGTGAACGCGAGCGTCGGCGAGGGCCTCCTCTCTCCGGGCGCACTCTGCGCGCGTGTTTTCGCAGAAGGCTCTGGATTCCTGCCACGTCCGACATTCTTGCGCAAGTTTACTGCGAGGCTGAAGTGCCGTGCTATGACAGTGGCAGGCAAGTATGCCTGTTAAATGGCATCAATGGAGGCAAGAATTCGGACCTCTGCTGGAAGCAATAACAGAAAAAAATATGGTATAGTTTACTCCCAATTCTTCTTCTGGTAATCCTTAACTCCTTAAGGAGAATAGTGATCAGTGTGGACCCATTTGGAGCATTGTGCTTATAAGAACCAATTGGCCCTGCGGAAATGCAGTTTTTGATAGTTAGCTATAATTGGAAGTGAGCTGTTGCAGGGTTGCGCATAAGTTGCTTGTCAACTACTTACCTACTCAAATCCTTACAAGGGGGATTGTCTTTGCCATATTTTCACAACAGTGTTGAGGGGGGAGGGTTAACTGTAGAAAACTGAGAAGACACAGGATCTACTGTCTACGGCGTCTGTGTTGGTCCATACTGGAGCTTTGAAGCATGAAGGAGAGTATCCCAGATAGGAAGAGACTCCGGACCAGATCTGGGCCAATTTTCACCTGGCTGAGCTGACTTCTGACCAGAATTGGCACAGATCCGGCCCGGGATTGCTTGCGATATCTGGATGACCGTACCAGATGAGGAACCAGGCAGCCTTTCGATCACAGCGGTGGCACAGAGCTGTTTGTTTGCACCCCCACCCCCCCACCCCCCCACCCCCCCCCCGTTTCCATTGTCAGGGAAAGTGCTGGGGCGACCAAGAGGCTGTGCGTGAGTGGGGCAAACATTTAAACGAATTACCTCTACCCCGCCGGGTCGGGCACCTGTCCAGTGAGACGCTTCGACGGCTTCGCTGGGCGAGGTTCCTACCCTATCCCAACCCCCAAACCCGTGTTACTCCACTTCACCCTAAAACATGACAGCGCTACCAAAACCTTATCATTTTTTCCCCTTTTTTTTCTTTCTTTTTTTTTTTGCTGTTGAGTGGGGGGTGGGAAGGGTGGGTGAAGGGAAGGGGGTGGGGGAAAAAAACTGCAAATGTGTATATCTTCAGTTTTGAGAGCAGGTGGTGAGGGATGGACGTGACTTTTTAAGGAGCTGTTAACTCCAGTGGGATGAGAGCGGGGCGACCTAGCTCAGGAGCGGTTGTCTGGCAGTCGGAGGGTTGCCGGTTCGATCCCCCGCCCTGGGCGTGTCGAAGTGTCCCTGAGCAAGACTTCTAACCCCTAATTGCTCCCAACGAGCCGATTGGTACCTTGCATGGCAGCCTTTCACCGTTGGTGTGTGAGTGTGTGTGTGTGTGCGCGAATGGGTGAATGAGAGGCATCAATTGTAAAGCGCTTTGGATAAGGGCGCTATAGAAAAACAAAAAAAAAAAATAGTCAGGCCAGGAGCTTTCCATCTGGATGAGCCCGGGACCGCGCTTTCCCCCTGACCCCGCGCTGATACCGCTGGGGGAACATGGGATCTCCCCCCCCCCCCCCAGCGCACCAGCGACAATTTCTCAACCGCCTTTATTGCAGGGCCCAGAAGCTCTGGAAAGCTTCTAATTATTCATTCAAAGTAAAATTTCCTCCCTTCCTTTAATTAGGCAGTTAGTCATTCTCCGGGAGCCCGGGGCGAAGGCATTGATCAGCTCCCGCTCGGTCGTGTTGCAACACGGTCCCCGCAAGGGCACGGACGACTCCAAACTTCTTTTGAAATTTTATACCGTAAGAGGAGTGGACATCTCTGAAGTCTAGCCCTGCTTTTTTTTTTTTTCTTCTTTTTTTCTTTTTCTTAACGGCAACAAAGACCAGTGATTTGTAAGTAGAGTAAAAAAAAAGAAAGAATGTGTTTAAGTTCAGCCATATGCAAAAAAAAAAAAGATCAGGTAATTTGTAATGTGACATTATTTCAGTTTTAATATGGTGTTTGCAATGAGCAGGTATAAAAATAATGGTTAAGTTATGTTAATTATACAAATCATTTGTATCAGTAATAATGTATTTAGTAACATTCTGTTTACAAAGGAGTTCATGCCAGTGAAAAGTACTCTTGTAAAAAATAATATTCCTTCAAGCTAATATTTATTTTAGAGCACCATGAAGATAAAGGATGCGCTGTTTGCTTATTCCCTGGAAACACACACACACATGCACGCTTGCATGCACACACACCCACACACATGCACACATTTGCATGCACGCACACACACGCATGCGCACGCGCACACGCACACTCATACACCCGCACACACACACACACACACACACACACACACACTCAGACACAAACATATGCTCTCATTTATAATTTAAGAGAACTTGTTATGGTGGCTGAACTCACAATAATGAAATCGACGAGCTGCTTTCATAAGCCTGTGGTAAAGAGACAAGTGCAAAGCGTCTTTTGATTTTTAGATAATAAAAGCAAATGCGGCCACATAAAACAGCCCTCGCTTTTACACCAAACATAAAATTCTCCGAGGGGAATTATGGCTCATAAATATGTCAGTTCCGTGCATTACTCGAAATTCAAAATAATTTTGCACACACACACACACAACGGTAAACACAGCCACTTTTAAAGTTATTGATGCTTTTGACTCTTGTTAACTATTGCCAGGAACAAACCATTCATCCTTTTAATAATGCAACAGAGACTAATTCTCAGTATTGTAGTGTAGCTTTTTTTGTGTGTTATGCCTTGGTGGGTCATTGATTGTGTTAAATGACACGATTTTTTATGACAATGGAATTTTGAAGGCCTTTCATGTGAAATTAGCATTCAGATGATTGGCCTCCGTTAATGATGAAATGTTTTTAGTAAAGAATAAATAACAAAATTTAAAAGCTATGTGTGTATGTGAACCGGAGGTGGGAGAAAACCCCACCCCCCCTCCCCACGCTAGGCTTTGAACCCACACAAACAATACAACGGCACAAATGTTGTAATCCACACAAGCTTTATTCCCTGTCGCATCGCTGCTTGTTAGCTGACCTTTATTTGTTCTCTTGTAATGGGTTCTGACTTCCGACTGGGGAGAGGAGTACTGAGAACGACCAGAACGCAAGCTTCCTTATTCTCTGTCAGAGAGAGGTTTTATGATGTTGCCTGTATTCTGCAGAGACAGAATTTATCTTTTTTTTTTTTGTTGTTGCTGCTACGCTTGAATGAACCTGAGGTTCATTATCGGTAGGTAGCCACAGTACTTCGCCAAGAGGGACACATATTGTCTGGAAAGATCCAGAGGATGGGCCTCCTTATTAACCATGACAAGTCATCCTCTCTTTCCTCGTACACATCCCCCTCCTTCCCTCCCCCCCTCCCTCTCCCCCTCCCTCCCTCCCTCCCTATTTCTTTTTTCCCCCCTCTTCTCTCCCCTTTCGACAAAAAACGGCTGCGTCGGAGCAGTCAGGGGCGTGGCGCGGAGAAGGCCGCCCGCTCAGCGCGAACGTGTTTTCGAAAGCAGAGGCCACGCCCCACGGGCCTTCCGCGAAAAACTCTCTCTCTCTCCGGATGTCAAGCGCAATTTATGTCTGTAATTTACCTTCTTTAATAATGCTGAGGAGGAGAGGCCTAGGGCAGACGCCTTCAACCGCCAGCTCTGCCAGGCGCGTTCGCCAAGACCACGCCGTTTGAAGTTGTCGTGTTTGTTATCTCCGCTCTCTCTCTCTCTCTCTCTCTCTCTCTCTCTCTCTCTCACTCGTTCTGTTTTTTCTTCCTCCTCTGCCTCTCCCTCCCACCCCCTTGTGATCTGTTTAGCAGGCCTATGTGCTTTATTTATATTTTCCAGAAGTTTCTTAGCCCCTTTTGGCTCTATAGTCCTTGCCCTCCCCCCCGCCCCCTCAATGTTGCACCTGAGTGCGGACGTCACCTTGCCGTCCGCTTCCTGTGGTCGAGCACGAGACCCGAACTCTGCTCTGTGACTTTTTTCAGGGGTTTGGGGGTTCTTGGGTGTCCACAGAACCAGGCTGGTGCATTCCATCGCCTTCTGTCATACTGAAACCACACACATGCGCACACACACACACACACACACACACATGCACATGCACACATACACACACACACACACACACATGCACATGCACACACACACACACACATACACACACACACACACACACAAAGCACACACAGGTGCACACGCACATGCACACAAACACACACACATGCACATGCACACACACAGGTGCACACGCACACGCACACAAACACACGCACACTCACACGTACCCAATCACAGACCCCTCAGCTTGTTAAGATTTTCGGACTCGCTGAGAGAGGAATTTTCTTATGTAAGTGGCTGAAAATATCGACGTTTTTTTCGCACCTGTGCCGCAGATGTTCAGCGAAACGCCGTGTTTGTGCAACAAACAAGTCCTGATTTCTGTTGATTCAAAAGCCGAATGCGTCCGCTCCGCTCGCATTACCCACGTGCCCACGGGGCAGCCACAGAGCGCCCCGTTTTAAAGCGGAGGAGGAGGAGGAGGTCCAGGAGGATGAAGGCAGGTCAGTTGACAGCGATATGTCATAAGTCTTCCTGTCAAGAAGGGAAAAAAATATCCTGGTTCCTTTAATCTCGCCATAGCCCTGCAGAGAAACACTTCCCCTCGCTTTGAAAGCACTGGGGAAATGCTTTTGAAGAAGTACCTGCATGGCTCGGGGCTGGTGTGCGGTGGAGGTGGAGGGGGTGGGGTTTGGTGGAGGGGGGGGGGGGGGGGTCGGCGGGGGACAGGGAGGAGGGGGGGGGGCTAACTCACAGCACAGCCAGGTGTTTGTCTGCATCAGTCCAAAAACAATATACACCCTCTTTAACGGCTCACGCCCGTGCAGCACCCAGAGGGCCGTTCGGGAACATCTGGCTCGCGCTCTCACACAAGCCCGGCGTTAAAGGACTCCAGATCTCCCCCGTCAGTGCCGTCGTTCGTGTGCCACACGCCGCTTGGTTCTCCGGGGAAAGCCTTACCGCAGCAAACAGTCGTCACCCCCCTGGAAGTGCTGCAGTCCATTAATCCCTCATAAAGCGTCCGCGTTTAACGTTGCCATAAAAACGGTAACCGCGGTGATTTACGACCGAGCCGAGCGGGCCGTCAGCCGCGGCCGTGATGGACGACATAATCGAGATCGTTTGAATGTGTGTGCCCCTCGTAAATAAATCCGCGAGCGGGTGATCTCCCGCGACTTGACTCGATGCGTCCGTCTGTCTTGGAGGCTTTCCCGGATCTCTTGGCGTTGACCTTTTGAACCCCGTGGATATGCCATCGCGCCCCGCTCAGCTGGCGGCTGTGCCACGAGCTAACGCTCCGCTAACGCTGCGCAGAGAAAAAAATAAAAGTCTGCCTTAACAAGGGTTTGTGTCTTATAATGAGACATAGCATCTTATTTCTTTCTCTCAAGTTGAAAATATTAGCGTGTTTTAAGTTTCCTTTTTGCTTGGCAAGTGAAACTGGTCTTACCTCTTGAAATGAGTCAAACTGCCTCACCTTTCTGGCAATCTTTTTCATATTTGCCAACAAAAGCGTGAGAAATAGGATTTTAAGTGTAAATATATGACTAAAAGTCTTACATACAAAGATTGGCTTTTTTTTTTTGGTTTTTGCAACATTGTACCAGGCAGATGTTCGTGCTGGCAGAGACCGGCGAGCGCACGTGTGGTCTTCATCGCGCTCCGCGGAGATCGTCCAGACGAGAAGGCAAGCGCCGCCTGCGTCCGATGCGCGGAGAGGAGAGGAGAGGAGAGGAACGAGCGCGAGTGCAGGCAGGACGGCCGCCTGGGAGCGCTCCAGCTCTCCGAAAACGCTTGCGGCGAGACAGTCACCCGCCTCACAGACTACCGGTTCACCTCGGGTATTTGAGGTTTTGCCTCCATACCGTTTTTGATCCGGGAACCGATGTTCCTCCTTCACGGGGATGTTTTTGAAGCTTAGCGCTTGACACGTTTTTTCTAGTCGTCTTTAGAAATTTGTAGGCTCTCCCCTTCACCGCCTCCTCCACCGGTAACCCTGGACGCCTTTTAAGATGTGGCGAACTAAATCACGGTCGTTCTCGAAGTCGAGATTTCCCGCTCTTTTTCAGTCACGCGTCCGCAGCCCTGCTCACTGACTGCGCGAGCTCTGCAGAAATGCTAATTTTCAGGAGAATAGCTTGAGGTGGCACGCACTGGCAGAGAATAGAAAGTAGGTGCGATTCTCCCGCTTTTATTTCCTGTCATTCAAGCGCACCGAGATATGAAAACATAATCAAGGTAACGTTGTGGAAGTCATATTAATGGGTTGCTTGGGATTCCAGACGAGGTTCTCCGCGTTCCCTCAGCCTCCCCCCCCCCCACCCCCCTCACCACCCCACCCCCCTCACCCTTTCAACTGAGGACGGTTCGGGAACAAAGCGACGCTTTCTTAGGTCGTTTTTTTCCCTTCGCATCACACACACGCTCCATTGATCGTGATCCGTGCCGGGTGTGTGCCGGGCTTCCTTATGAAAAACTGCGGTGACTCAGAAACAGGCCGTCTGAACCTCCTGTTTACCGCGGCGCTCGCGTTTCGTCCTCCCGCCAATCGCCCCCCCCCCCCCCCCCCCCCACCGACGGCTTGGAGACGGCTGAACCCGCCAAGCGCTAAGTGCAAGGCCGTCAAACTCGCGGGGTCAAGGCGGAGTCGATGCTCGGGTCTGTCTTCAGCCTCGGTCCGGGTTGCAGACGACTCCTCTCCATGCGTGTGCCCGCCTGAGCAACCAGAGGGCGTCTGCTCTGTCCCCCCCCCCCCCCCCCCCCCCCCATTAATATCTGTCTCACCGCGGGCATCGCCACGGGAACCTATTTCGTCCATGGAACCCATCTGTCTCCCCTCCAGCTGGAGAAAGTGGGCATGAGGGTGGGGTGGGGTGGGGTGGGGGGGGTACTGATGCAACACACTGGAACCCACAGCCGCCATCTGCAGCTGAAGGATATGAGCTCGCTTGCTCCCATTCACACAGCACAGACCTCACAAGAGGGAGGGCAGGGGGATGAGGTCTGTCTTCCATTCACACTACACAGCTTTCGGGAAAAGAGGGAAAATTCTCCACAAGCAGTGCAGATTTTCCAGATTCCAGCACCCTCTCCCTCCCCCCCCCCACACACACACACACCACACACACTCGCGTGTATACACACATGCACGCACGTACGCACGCATTGGGACCTCCCTTTGTCTGGTGACAATTAACAGGATTTTCGACTGGGGCTGGGGGGGTTGTAGATCCACTCTCGCGTCCCAGTCAGCTGGTATCACCCCCCTCAACCCCAACCCCCCCCCCCGCCCCCCCCTTCTGAAAAAGCATGAACGGGAGGAGCCCTGGAACCTGGCCAGTGGAGGAACACGCAGTCATGACATGAAAAAAACTCCACAAAACTCACTGAAAGGAACCCCAGAGCCTGGGTTTTCTACAGGGGGGTCCTTGAAGGGGGCCCCTGGCCAGACTTGATATGCAGTGACTGTTTTTAAACATAACCCTTTTGAAGTTATGATGGGGGGTTCCCTGGATGCCTTTGAGTCTGGGTAGGGGGGCGGGAGGAGGATCAGAAATGGTTGAAAACCCCTGCTCTAGAGGGAGTATGTGGACCCCCAGAAAATCGCACTCTGCCTCGGACAGGTGTTTCCTTCTGTTGGTTGCTAATCTCGTCCCCCTTACCTGGAGAACCGCCCTACCTGCTGACACTAGGTACCTGCACCCAAAACCTGTTTTTTTAACCCCCCCCCTCCCTCCTCCTCTCTCCACAGTGCCTGGAAACCTGGGCTGCTTCAAGGACAGCGGCGACCCCCCCACGCTGACCGGGAGCAGCGAGACCTCCAACAAGCTCACCATCCAGAACTGCATCAGCTTATGCCGCAGGCAGAGGTACAAGGTAAGCGTGGCTCCCCAGGGAAAAACGGGAAGAACACACCCACTGTACTGCAATGTGGTCTTCAAACAAGGTCCACTGTGTTTCCCGTGTTTTTTTTTTTTTAACTGTTTTTTTTCTTGTTCAGTTTTGGATCACATCAGCTCTTACTCTTGTATATAATTTTGTACTTTCACTTATTTCAACACAGTGCAGAGTTTGGCTCATTTGTCTTTGTCGACTCTTCATTTTTTCTCAGCTGTGTATGTTTCAGTGACCAGCTGCCCAGGCTTTCAGCAGTTAGAACCCCCAACAGTTTCACCTGTCAGTAGATAATTTCCCCTGGATGTGAATACAGAACATTTATTCTTCATAGTGTGCACTGGTAGCTTAGCACAAGTAGCATTGCGCAGCTAACTTTGTGCAGTCTATTCCACTTTTCATTTAACTATCATTGACCATGATCTGTTTTGCGGTACATTACTTATTTAAAAAATCAGCACATCATCATTCACAAATCTTTCCGTAACATTAATCTTTGTAATATTTTTTTTTTTTTAAACATACCTCATAGGTTACATTTGCATTTGCATAAATATTACACCTTGGGTTAAATATAATACCTTAAATATGAAGTTTCTGGGGAATTCAAATGTTACAGTATAGCGCACTGAAGTGAATTTGACTACAAAACTATGATTTTAAAGGTTGGTTTGTTTGTTGGAAACACCCTCCGAGCCTGTTCTCTATCTCATGCAGTAGAAGATGAGAGAGGCAGTGTGAACTGCACACATCATATTTTGGTCCAGATTTTTGGACCGATTTCTGAGGAAAAAAAACTTAACAGCCATTGTACAGTATCTTCAGCTGATATCTCCAATGTGTAAACAGCATGTCACTAATCATCCTCGACAACGAGGACTTTGTGTCTCGAGCAACTTTCGAAAGCCGCAGACCCATAAACCCTTTGATGGCTTTCAGCGAAAACTATTGAAAAAATGTGTCAAATGTCATCGGCTTAAGATCATCTGCACAGTTTGTGCAGACAGATATTTCCCTCCCAAAACACATGAACAGGGGCGGCTGGATTAACCTAGATAATATGTCTGGACTGAAAAGCCCACACCCTCCTCATTAATTTAATATTTAAACACTCGCTTTTGAGTCATCAATCATTCATGTGCAGGCAACCTTTATTTTAATGAATTACAATACAAGTAAACCAACAAGAGGCTGCCTTCTCTCAGGGGCAGTGTAGTGAAGTAGCTACAAATGTTCGCTTGGCTGTCGGCAATCACTTCCCATGAGCGCCATTTGAAATGTAGCGTTTTAGGATGGGGGAGGGCAGGCCGGGTGGGGGGGGGGTCGTGTCTGTTCCCTTGCCATTGTAAAAGGGGGAAAGAGCGGTTGAGGTAAACTGGAGGGCAAGAGCGAGATTGCGTTCTGAGTCACGAAAGAAGGCCTCTTTCCCGACGCCGCCGCCGCTAACGTTTTTCTCCCCCCTTCGCCGCAGCTCGCGGGGATGGAGTCGGGATACGCCTGTTTCTGCGGCAACGACCCCGACTACCGTCGCCACGGAGAGGCGGCCAGCACCGAGTGCAACCACGTGTGCTTCGGCGACCACACCCAGCCCTGCGGCGGAGACGGGCGCGTCATCATCTTCGACAGTGAGTTGGGGGGGAACTATTCAAAAATTCAAAAAAAATTCAAAAACCAACAGACGCTTTTTGCGCATTCGGGCTCAGCCAGGCTTCATCTTCCCTGACAGCCTGCGCTGCCGAGCCAGAGCTCTGACGCTAATCTCTCCTGATGCTCAGCCTAGCTGGGAGATATCGATTCCCCCCGCACAAGTGTCCAGACGCTGCTGTCGTGATAAATGACAAATGAAATGCTGAGTGCGCTGGCAGAGGAGGGAAACTTTATTTTACCGAAACTTTTGAGGACAGATCACTATGAAGTGGCAGGAGATATAGATAAAGATTATGTTCTATATCATGAAGGGAGAGTAAATCTTACCTTGTTGTTGTGTTCTGCCGTTTTCTAGATCTTACGTGACTGTTGTTTGTGATCAGGTTTGCAATTCACTAACTTTTTTTTTTTTAACAATTTTTTTTTTGGCTTGTTTTCGCGCTGCACCTGCAGCTAGGGTGGGGGCCTGTGGGGGAAACTACACCCAGCCGTCCGCCGTGGTGTACTCCCCGGACTTCCCGGACAACTACGGGACGGGCCGCGTCTGCTACTGGACCATCCAGGTGCCCGGCGCCTCTGTCATTCTCTTCAACTTCACCTTCTTCGACATCGTGGACCAGACGGACATGGTGGAGCTGCTGGACGGCCACTCCAACCAGGTGGTGGCGCGCTTCGACGGCCGGCACCCGCCCCGGGAGACCATCAACGTCACCGCCAACTTCGTCATCCTGTACTTCTACTCGGACAGGACCAATCAGGCGCAAGGATTCGCAGTCCATTACCAAGGTAGGACGACCCCGTCTCTGCCTCGCATCGTTTCGGCTCCTTGGCCCCCCCAACTGGCAAACGGTCTTTGAGTTTCCGGAACATTCCTTGAAAAAAGTTGGGGTGAATGATATCGACGTCCCCTTTGGACTGGTTCCCTGCGCTGCAGTTCCCTGAATCAAGCTGGTGACGGTTTGGCTGGAAAATGAGCTTCCCTGGGTTTTCGCTGATCAGCACTCCAGCTGAGCTCAAGCAAAATTGTTTACACATTTCCCCATATCTGACCCTCTGGTAAGAGGAGACAGGCGTACCACACGCTGCGATCGTTTTTTAAATCCTGAACTTGATGTTTTCGGAGCTTAAAATCATATTGCGGTTCACATTTTACATTCTTAATACCCCTTGCAAATGTGTTTTTTTTGGAGATTGTCACCCGAATAGCATCTAAATATAGTAGCTCACAAAGTCTCCTCCAAAGGCACAAGGGTTTCTACAGAACAATGTCTCTAAGGCCTTTAAGAAAAGGATCAGGTTGTTTCAGGGAGTACTGTTTGTCCTTTACTGAAACCATGCAGTTAAATGGGTATGTCCTGTAATCGTATAAAGTAAGTGTAGCCAAGCATTTGAATGAGCAAATATGTAAATAAATCTCTGGCCCTTTCAAAGCACGGATTAATGGGAAGGAACGCCACAAAACAAGTTCTTCGTATATATTTTTTTTTTTTTTTAAATGCGGGTCTTAAATTACCTAAAGGTACGTCTTGAAACGGTTTTGGGTTTCAGCTGACATATTTGTTTGCCTGGCCGCGTGATCCCCCTGATGAAATCGTCTGCGACAGTCCTATCTGCGGTCGGCTGCAACTGAAATATTTAAAATGCTTTTACCGAGCTGCCGGCGCTCGTGCTTTTAAAATCGCACCATTTACGGCCCCCTAACGGGTCCCGAGGAACGTTCCGTTCTCTTTGTGTGTGCGCGTGGGCGATACATCATGGCCTTTATGTCAAACCCCCCCCCCCCACCACCACTTTGTCCACATTTATGGAAGCCCCACATATATACATATGTATCATACAGTTATATGTGCTCATACTTTGTCACTAGATTTCTGGGTCTGTGCTGTGAGGCTTTGATTGCCAGCTAGCCCACCCACTGGTCACTTTTTTGTCAGCTCCACACACTCTTGCTTTGAATGTCTCTGAGCGTCCTTCCTTTGATTGGACGATGTACGGTTGGATGCTAAAACAAGCCAGTCGTGGCGCGAGGGGGGGCGTGGCTTCCTACTGTTTGAACATTTGGAGTCCTTGTTGCTCGGTCAGACGTGCAGCTAGCAAGGCTTCGGCCCCTCAGACCTGCAGTTTGCTGTCGCTCTTACTTAACAACTTAACAACTAAACGAACAGTTCGCTTCCGAAATTCGTTTCACGTAAGCTCCGCCTCGGAGGAGACGTTCCTCCTGCGTGGTTTTCTCCGGCCCGCCCCAGATGCAAACACCAGATGGCGTGGATGTATTCTTGCGACGCTGAGTTGCTCGGTGGTATTTTCAGCGAAGATAAACGCTTTCAGATGACGTGTGTGGAAATCGCTGGTTCAGAAATCCGCCAGTGTTATTTGTGTATGCCGAACATCTGCGAATGCTTCATCCATTTTTCAACTTTTTATTTATTTATTTGAAAGTGACTGACTATTAAAAATAAATTAATTTAGCCGCTTCGTAGTCAAATTCCCAGCCAAGTTTATACACATTCTGAAACAAAACTGAAATGAGTGAAATTGTTAACTGACCTCCCCATCACAAATTTTCATATTGCAGATATTAACAGCGTACTCCCTCCCCTAATGTATACACACACACACACACACACATACACACAGGAAGTAACAATTATCATATCATGTTAAACAATAATGCAAAATGCTACTGATTACTATGTAAAAATTCCTTATTTTTATTGTCAGTCATTCAGAATCTGTTTAAGAACGTTTCTTCTGTCAATAAAATCTTTACAAGCGAGAAGGCGGGCCTGACAGAAGCATTGACTACTTCTTTTTTTGTGTCGTTACATGTTTTTAAAATGTTTTAAATTCATCATAACAACAGCACTGACATTTTTACGCTCTCACTCTCTCGCTCTCTCTCTCTCTCTCCCCCCGCAGCGCTGAAAGGACCGGGGCGGCGGACGGGCGAGGAAGACGTGATGGACGAGGAAGAGGAGGAGGAGGACGTCGGCGGCACGGTGGAGCCTCCGTACGAGGGTGTGACGGAGAAGTCCAACGACAGCCGCTCCTCCCAGATCCTCTACGTCATCACGTCCAGCCCCGGCAAGCCAGACCACAACATGCCAGGTCAGTGGCTCAGCCGGAGCTGGACCTGTGGCCCCAGCTCTAGTATGTGCTTCCGCATCAGACCGTTCCTCTGCCCCACCACTAGGGGGCGGTGTACTGTAATGATTTAAGGCTTGTGACTAAGAGGTTGCGGGTTCAATTCCCAGGTGGGGGCACAGCCATTGTGCCCCTCAGCAAGGTGCTTAACCCGAACCAGCTGTATGACTTTATCGTGTGTGCCGACAGAACAGCCAGCTGTGCCGTTCCCTCTGGATAAGAGTGCGTGCTGAACGCTTAAGTGAAAAAGTTAAATACCCTGGCGTCTGCGGTCGCCGTGACTTCATTCGGCCCACCGCGGGATGTTCAGACCACTCCCACAATCCACTTATCCCCCCCCCCACCCCGCCTTTTCTGTCCCTTCGCTTTCATCTTCAGTTCTCTGGCAATTACGGGCGTGTGACGGGGGGAGCCGGGGGACAGCGTGGGGCGTGCGGTTGGGTTTTTCCTAATGTCGCGTCTCCTCTTCCCACAGTTTGGACCATCTACGTCCTAGCGGCTCTCTTGACGCTCACCGTCATCGCCATGGTGGCGAAACTGCTCTTGCACATCACAGTAAAGTAAGTGCACAGGCTTTCCTTAAGGTAACCTACCTGCCTGAGATTTTGTGCAGTGATTTTGGACCACAGGAGCTCCAAAAGGATCCCTGAAAGATTTTCTGGCTCTCCCTCTTGTGGTGTACACTGGTGTGCGAGGGTTTTCATTATGCTCTAATGTGTTTTGGTTTTTGCCCCTCTCTCCCTACCATTCCTTCACCATCTCCTTTTGTTTCTTCATTCTTTCCTTTATCCCTCGCTTTCTTGTTCACCTCTCTCTTTTTTTTCGTCACTCGTTCAGGTCTCCAACCATACCCTCCATCAGCGGCTCGGAGGCCTGCGGCCAGAGCCCCGCTTCGGAGCCCTGGATCATCTTCTACCGGCCGTCCACCATATCCTTCTTCAAGAAGAAGCTAAAGAATCACCACGGCGACCTCAGCCCCCTGGTGGGCAACTAGGAAGCCACCTCCCCACCAGGCGTCCTCAGCAGGAAGCCAGTTTCCAGGCTGCGCTGGCCCGTTACTTCAAACTTTCTTGGGGTAGAGGGTGAGGGAGAGGGGAGGAGCTAAAACCAAGCTAACACAAACGACTGAACAGCTAACTGCCATGGGTGGGGGGGGGGGGGGGGGTGAGGGAGATGGTAAGGCCTGGTCTGGACTACGGCTACGACACCGGTCAGGACCGCAACCGCACCCGGCATAGAGGGGGGGTGGGCAGGGGCGGGGGGGGGCGGAGAAGGCAGTCTGAAGAGGAGACGCCAACGTTTTCGGCTGCCCCCGTTTGCCTTCCCATCAGTGTGGGTGCCTTAGACTGGCCGGAACTGGGTACCCCACCCCCACCCCCCCGCCCTCCCAAATGTGCACCCCCTCCCAAGTGTACCGATGGAGGTTCTGCTTCAGCTTCCAAGGGGCTTCCCTCTGTTCACTAATAAAACTAAAACACAAGAACGCATCGCTTCGTACCGCAGAGGTACGGAAGGCGAGGGACGTGGGCCCGCGGCATCACGCGTATGAAACGCCTTCCCATGATCCTCCTTCGGCAGATCCTCACCGTCACACCGAATGCGGCCCACGCGGCGGCTTCATGCTCTGGCGAGGGGAACGGTCCCCTGTCACATGTCACACGCGAACGGTTCACATACCTCTCCGAAGGCCAATCCGACCAATCAGACCGACTACTGGAAACCCCGCCCTGTGAGAAAGAGCGGGAAAACGCGGGGGCCATTTTGAAAAGCTTTTTCTTATGTAGGTCAGGTCTTGCTTCCTCTGCAGACTGCCGCGCTCCCTAGGTGGAACAAACACCTACTTGGACGAGGACTCGTTAATAAATAAAGGCGGGAGACAGAGAGAGAGAGATTGCGATCTCGGAGCGAATAACCAAATTGAAAAGACTTGCGTGGGTTAAAGAGTTCACCTCTATCGGAGAATCTGAGTCAGCCCCAGTGCCAGCGGGTGTGCAGTCTACTTAAATAATTGCCATTTAAACTCCCCTCAGATGTCGCTAAACTGTCTGTTTTGTTTTTTTTTTTTTTTTTTGTCTGCTAGCGGCTCTGATCTTTCTGGTTGAACCGCGTTCAAGTGCCTTAAGAATTAAAAAGCAAACGTGGGCTTTTTCTTTTTTCTTTTTTAAATCGTCGTGGAAATTTAATTTATTTCTTTCAGAACTCATCTGTATGACAGCGCTTACAAAAAAAAAAAAAAAAAAAAAGAAGCAAAAATATGTTCATGGAAGAGTGGCTGGTGACTAAATCTGCTTCCTTATATATGTATATTTTTACCCTGTGGTCTTAAATTTGAAAATGCTATCCAGGAAAGTTAGGCTGCTAAATTATGCTGTTCATACTGATGCCATATTGGTGCAGGCAAAACCTTTTTTGCTCCATTGGCCGACTGTGGTACTAATTAGAAGGGCAAGCCTTGCATTTCATTGTACTGGCAGCGTAGCCATGAATGAACTTGCGCAAGGCCTGAATGTGTTACATAAAAAATTTTTTTAAATGTAATTAAAAAAAAAAAAAAAAACAGCCATCTTTTAAAAAACAATTTCACTGTAAAGGCATTGGCACACTGATAATGGAATTGTCACATGTTCACACGTAAAAAAAAATGTGTGTTCTTTAGATGCTCTTTTACTGTAGCTTAGGGTGTCAAAGCACTTCTATCACCAGCAACCTGATTTTCCTGATTTCAAAAGCTTGCCGGAGCAAAACACGCTAAGCTCCCCGCAGACGCCAACATTTGGCTTCAAGGTCGCTGACAGACAGCACTGGAATTAATGGACTTGTGAACTTTTGGCCGTTCCAATTAATTACTAGGTCCATATTAGCGAGCACGTCACTGCCTGCTGCAAAGCGACGGAGTGGTGAACTGTCAGATTTCACGTGTTGATGAGAAACGCCAGTGGAACACTTACTCGAGCTTATTCGCAAATCCGTTTTTTTTTCTTTTTTTCCAAACCACCCTTTTCATGACGATTGCATGAAGGAGAACACGGGAGTTTGAGCGCGTGGTGAGGGTAATGGCAGAAGCGTGCGATTAACCTTAACGGCAAAAACGGAATTATACAGTCAAACATTAAAATGTAAATTGTAAGCAATCATACTGCTGAAAGTTCTTTATATGTACTTGTATTGTTTTTGAACTTTCATGCAAGTTAAATAAAGATCAAAGAGGAAAAATGTGCACTTAAATACCATTTACAGGTCTGTTAGCGGTACTTATTCAGTTTGCATGTGTCTCTTCGAATCAAGTAATTTATACCCTCTATAAAGAAAATAAATATTCAGAGAAAGACTGAGACAAATGTAAAATGCATGAAGCATACTGCTATAAATACAGAGTCCATGTGCACTTGTAATAAAGACAGACACCTTTATGCAAAAATGACATTTGAACAACAGCAGCAACAACAACAATAACCTCATGTTCAGATTGATCTGTAAAAGATAGCCTACCCAATATGCTTATTGCAGGATTAATTTTGTGCGTCCAACTTGTCTGGGTGTCTGGGTGATGTAGACTAATGTCTTACTTTGGCAACCTGATATGCTGTAATCTGTGATAATGATTGCAAGTCGATTCAAATACCTTTAAAAAAATGTTTGAATTTGGCATTTAGAACAGACCATGCATAAGTACTGTAGTTGTCTTTTTTGGAATGAGGTTGACAAAAAGTTACCATTTCAAATGAGGAAAAACTCACAATGCAAAACATTTAATTTGGCTATAACTATTTAGGAATCTATAGCGACAGCTCCGGTCCCTTGGTTATCCCAAACTGAGAAAGCCATGGTACTCTGACCAATCAAAGTGCAGTGTGTCCTGTATGTGTGACCTGGAAGTGCTTATATTGCCAGTTAGGTTGTGCAACTGCCAAGATGAGAAATGCAATGATTGGGAGAATATGAGATCGTAAAATATTGTTTTCATGAAATTGTACATAAAATAGTGAAATTTTAATTTATACAGTAAATTATTGTTATTTTGGATGTGAATGGGATATAATCTATCTTTTGTATAAGTGAAGTGTATTTGTAGTCTTATTTAATGTGTCCTGTAAAATAAATATGCATGTTTCTTATGCTGGTGTCATTGCTTTGTGTGTGTGTGTGTGTGTGTGTGTGTGTGTGTGTTTGCGTATGTGTGTACGGTACCCAAAACTTTGGAGGGTGCACAAACTCAAACAAACTGTGGATGGTGTCCACAATAGAAATGTATTTTCTTGAATCATTTGTTTCTCCTGTTTTATTGCAAAGAGTTGACAGTATTACACTTCCAACAGTTACAACACACAGTTTAAAACACACTAAACATGTCAACAACTTATTGTGGTAAATGGTGATAATATAAATCTACCAGGACAACCTTGGCCTTGGCCCTGGAATACCCCATGGTTTTCCTTATAACCTTAATTATGATGTCTGCAATATGAAGAACGGTTCAGTGTTTTTAATTGGTCATTTTAATGTCTTTGACTAACAAACAAAAATAAGAATAATTTTTTTAAGAATAATAACTTCACAAATACAGTTGGGCAAGTTCAATGATCACTAACTTGTGAAACTGAGCTTGGAAATGCAAAGTGGAATGCTTGCATTTACTTGTAAGTTATGGACAGATGTTGATTGATACAGGCCTATGTCAGCAACATATGTTTACCTTGCAAAGAAGTAATATTCCATTGTAATATGAGGACAACTAATGCTTTTATATTTGGCAATGTGGTATGGCAAATGTTTGAAATAAAGTTGTAAATGCAGGAAACGTGGGCACCTGGTCATAGAAACTAAGTAATTTGTGTGGAAAAAAAGACCTCAGAGACAAAGTCAATTGCAATGAGCCAAACAAAATTTCAGTAAAAAGTTATGCTAATTCAGCTCATATTTTCAATAGCCTTCATCAGTAGATTAGTGTGAACAGGGAGCTCTGAGACCAAGTTCAAGAACCACTGCAGATGAGCATAGGCTATACACTTTGTAGTTTTTAAGCTATTGTGTAACGCCCAAGTATATATTGTTGTACACTAATTATACTGAATGTGGGTGCAGTATTTTGCTGTTGTAGCATCTAGTCGTAGTAATTAGACATTAGATGAATTCATACAAAAAATGTATATCAAAGTAGAGCCAAGACTAGATGCATGGGTGGAATATCCCTTTAATGTAGAGAAAATAGTTGGGCATTTAGAACTGTTTTATTCTTCTTCAGAAATGCTTATCAGATATCCATTAATCACTACCAGGTTTGCCTTGGATGCACTAACAATCAGGCTATTTGAGAAGCTCCATGTGCAACCTATTGCTTCCTTTTGGGCTGAGGTCAGTTGGGTAACCTGCAGACTTGGGGCCAGGCAGAAGCATGGAACATGTGGTCAGGGTTTCAATTGAAACAACATGGGGGAAAAAAACCTGGGTAGGTTGTGTCATAATATGAAACACTTGTATGCGGAAACTTATCAACGAGATGTTTGCGCGCACGCACGCACACACGCACACACACACACACCCTTCTCATACAACACATGAGTCTAATTTTCTGCGTCTTGCATCTTTGATATCCACATGAATGGATAGTCCGATAAAGGGCAATATTCATAACAAAAAATTACATCACCGCCACGCAACTCCGATCCAAAATCCACAGTTCACACAGAATGTCAAAACGTCATTTTGAATATTTATTATGGATGTGATTACGCTAATGATGAATATGCCAAAGGAAATCCCGCAAACATTTTGTATCATCCTGAGTTGCGAAAGGGGGGGGAAAAAACTCAACTGTGAAACCCAATGCTTTGTTGCCCTCTACTGGTGGCACGTTTGCACAACTTCTAGGCCGCATGTTTTTAGCGCACCAACGTCTGCTCCATACAGATTACTATGCTGGGTACTGTGCGCACGACATGAAAATCCGATGCAGCAGATGCAAATAATAATGGAGGCGTCCTTGCCGAATGCTTGTCCTTTTTTACGGTAAACTCAGCTGGCAGAAGCTTAGACAGAAGCTAGGCTGTTTATTTAATGGTAAATGGACTGCATTTATATAGCGCTTTTATCCAAAGCGCTTTACAATTGATGCCTCTCATTCACCCATTCACACACACACGGTGAAAGGCTGCCATGCAAGGTACCAATCAGCTCGTATTTTGTAAAAGCGATTATTGCAGGCGATGACGTTAGCGCAATCAGCGCTGTATTGGTTCTGCGCTCACACACAGACATTATGCCCCTGCTGGCCACAGCCCCATACTCCGCCCCCAACCACCCGCTCCCAGGAACAGCCAGCTCTGCAGTTACCAGATCTGCTATTCTGGTCTGATGAAAGCCGACGTGGGAACAAACGCACTTCAGGTCCTATTAATCCGGCAAGGCACGGTGGTGGCGGAGGACCGATACCTCCAGCGGTACAGATGGAAACACAGGGCCAGTCAGAGAGCAGCAGACTACACCCTCCCTTTCACTGGGGCCCGGCTGGCTCTCTCACACATGTCCGCTGGGGCCTGCTGCCATTATTGCCGCTGTAATATAAGTCCTTGAGATTCGGCTCCGCGCTCTCGGTGACACGGAGAATGGTGGGACCTTTTTCGCGTCCTCCACTTTGCTGAGCCAAACTGGTACCGCAGGTTCCCATTGGAATTGTGGGGGATCTCTCGCTCTCTCTCCCCCCCTCTCTCTCTCTCTGTCTGTCTCCTTCTCTTTCTCTCCTTCTCCCTTTCTTTCCTCACCCCCCCCCCCACCCCCATTTGCTCCCACCCCACAGGAGAGACCATGAGAAAAGGTTGGTGCAAGGTTATCCTTCTAAGACCAAACTACTGTGTGATTAGCCTGACAATGGTGACAATGTGCTGGGTTTCTGGTGTCACTAAGGGGATGAGAGCTTTCCAATCAATGGACAAGCTGGAAGACAAAACCTGTCACTTTCAGTGCTCAGGGAAAACAAGTCCGTACTGGTGAGAATCCCAGTGTTCCCAAGCCCTCTCTCTTTCCCTCTCGCCCTCTCGCCCTCTCACTCTCTCTCTTTATCGCTCTCTGTTTCTGTCTCTCAATTTCCATTTTTTCATTTCAGTTTGCTTTATTGGCAGGAAAGCTACAGTCATATTGCCAAAGCAACAAATATAATATACATAAACTTGGAAACCACATATACAACATGCTAGTATGATCCACAACACTATAATAATAATAATAATAATAATAATAATAATAATAATAATAATAATAATAATTCAACTTGTTATTTATTTGTTTATGTATTTATTTATTTATTGTATTCCACTGTATTAATTAAATGACTGATGTTGTTTATGTAAACTCATGCCTACAAAGCATTAGCGAATTGAATTTAATTCACCTGTGTCTGATTATTTCTGCATCCCATTGATAAAATAGAACTACAAAATGGCACCAGGACAGTTTATACAGTCGCAGAGAAATGACGCAGTTAAACGTCACGTCATTAAGTAACGTGAGGCCACAGCAAGATGGCGGCCCCCTTCAGGGTAGTTGTTAGCACGTTATTGTGCGGTCCTTGTCGTTTACTTCATGCAAGACTGAGAAGCCGAATTGTTGTGTCGAGTCCAAGTTGTGCAATTTCAGTCCCGCGTGCCTATAGCGATGGTTCCGAGGACAAAAGTACGCATTTTGGGTTCGAGACAGTTCCCGAAGGACAGAAAGCGGAGAGAGGTAATGTAATGATTAGCTAGCAACCAAACGTGCTAGTCGGCTGGCTAGGTCATCGGCCAGCCAGCCAGCCATGCAACATTAATATTGCCCGCTAGGTACATAACTTTCAATAATTGTGTAATTTTCATTTTAAACAATAGGCTGGAGTCTAGCCCTGATTTGACTGTGTTTGTCATTGTCTTTAACGCCCACAGATGCTTGATAGCGCGTTATTATGCGTGGATAGAAAACTGTATTTTGTGTGATGAGCTCGTGTAACGTTAGATCATATCTTCAGGGTCCACAGATTGTTGATCATGTCCCCATCATTGTAATACTGGTGTTAACTGTAAGGTTCGGGGTGTTGTAGAAGAGTTCACTAAATGCTACATGAATTAGCATTGCTGGCAAAACAGGCAGCATGTGAAGGGGTGTGTCCACCTTTTGATACCGAATTTATTTTAGATAACTGCTGTCCGGCAGTTATAGACGTGCACGTTGATGACATCACACAGATCACATAGAACACTGCCCTTAAGCCAGTATCCTAAATACATGGGAAAACATTGTTGGTAAACAATATTTGTGCAACCACATCAGAGTTGTTTCCGTTAGCCAGTCACAGAACCATGGGTGTGGTGTACTCAGATATATCATTGATTCAAAGAGATGATAACTAATTTACGTGACTTTGAAGTGTTAAAAAATAGAAAACACTTCCTGAATACCCATTAGGTAACTTAATTTACAGACCACTGGTGTGCCGTTAATGGAGCTACAGAATGGTAGCTAGCGCACATATTACTAATGTGCGTTTGAAGTTGTGGACGATTAATAATGATGAGTTTGCCTTTCATTTGTCTTTTAACGACACATCTCTGTAGCCTCCAATTTAAACTCGTCTGTCTTGGGGATTGTGTGTGCGGGAGTTGTTGAAGCTGAACTGCCCCTTCATATCTCTCAGTGTATAAAGTTTTCGAGAGCGTGGCTCAGAAATATGACGTAATGAACGACGCCATGAGCTTGGGGATCCACCGACTATGGAAGGACTCCCTTTTGCACATCATGAACCCCCAGCCGGGAGCTTGCTTGCTGGACACTGCTGGGGGTACAGGTATGCTACTAGCATTTTCCATTCACTGCCCTTTGCAATGCCTAACACAGAGAGACTAACTGCTCTCTCAGTAATCAACACCTGAACTCAGATTTAATATTATGTGCATACAAACTTTGTGTTTATTGTGTAAATTCACTGAGGTGTCCTAGAGGAAAGGAAAGAGTTAAGGTGTTCCTGCTCTGTGCATCACTCAATATTAAAAAATGACAAATGCCCACAACAGCTTGTAATGAAACCTTGGATCATGTTGAAATGTGTAGCTACAGAGTGTGAATTATGGGATGTAGTTGTCAACGGTGGCACTCTTGTGCAACATTAGCTACAAGCTGTATTGTTTATGTCTGTGTGTGTGTGTTTTTTTTGAAGTGCTAAATCATTGAGTTCTCGATGCTAAATTGAAAATGTGGTGTGTTGGACTAAAGCGTCCAACTCAATTTGAATGTTAAAGAGTTGGCAGGCGCGACTCCATTACATGCCAACAGAAAGCTGCGTTTGCCAGCCTGGCAGACGTTAGATTCGGGCAGTGTCACAAGGAGTTAATATCTCCTTTTGTTCGTGAATTAATAGCCTGTTTACTTCCCCAGAGCACTTTGATTTGTTTATCTGCGGTAATCTGTGTCCAGTTTCAGTCCAGTTTTGCCACTTTATATCCGTGGCCAGCTTATTTCCTGTCTTGTCCTTGCGTTGTCTTCTGCGTGTTGACGCTGAGACTCTCTGAGTACACCTCCTGTGTGGTCCTGTCTGCTCTGTCTGTGTCGATGTTTTATTTCCGGTTTGGTGCTCGGCTCTGTGTTTGTGCGAGAGATGTCAGTTACTGTCTGTCTGCTCGTGTTCTCTCTGCTGCTGTGTAGTCTGTAGGCATCGGGCCTTTGTCAGCGAGTCTCCTTTGTGTGTCAGCACTGTCTGTGGAATCTCGTGCATCAGTGAGTCAGTAAACGAATCCGGGCCGTCTCCGTCTCCCCAGGTGACATCTCCTTCCGTTTCCTGGACTACGTGCGCTCCCAGCGTGGCCGGCAGGACCGGCACGCGGCGCGGTCCAATCAGACGCTCTCCTGGCAGCAGATCACCGACAGCTACGCGTCCGCTGAGCCGGGACAGGGGGAGTCGAGGGCGGTGGTGTGCGACATCAACAAGGAGATGCTGAAAGTGGGGAAACAGAAAGCGGAGGAGCTGGGCTACGGCACAGGTACAGCACAGGTTTCACAGCACTGGTACCACACCACAGCTAAGGTAACATAGCACAGGTTTCACTGCACAGGTACAGAACAGGTACCACAGCACAGATACTACAGCACAGCACAGAGTCTGTCCTTAAGCTGTACGTCCTTGATGCTGATTGGCTGTGGTGCTGATGCTGTACCTGTGCCATCTGCAATCATATGAAAGAAAATGTTTATTCTTAATATTGTTGAAAATAGATGTTTCTTTTTGAATTGTAGGTAATCTGCAGGAATTGCATGTAAATACTGAAGTATTATACTGAGGTCTGGTGTGTCCGTGGCAGATCTGTCCTGGGTGGTGGGCGACGCAGAGGAACTGCCTTTTGATGATGACCTATTTGACGTGTACACCATAGCTTTCGGGATCCGCAACGTCACTCACATCGAACAGGTATGCCCCCCCCTCCCCTCCTTGTTAAAATTCCTCATCCCTGTCCTGTGAATGTGTCCAGTATCACCGCAATCTGTTATCTAGCTTTTTAGACACCCAGCTAATCGCTGACCTTTAGTTTAAACATCAGTCTGTGACTGTTCAATGACGTTTCATAGATTGGCATAGTTTTATCTCATGTTAAAAATATAGACTGCTTTTATATCATCCCTTTTGATTTTATTATTTCAAAGCAGTGGACAGTGAAAGGGGGGGAGTCTCCCCTCAAACCCCCAGAGGGAGGGAGTTTTTTTTTTTTTTTTTAGATAAAGATCCTGAGTATCCTGACTCTGTGCGTGTGTGTGTGTGTCTGTGTGTGTCTGTGTGTGTGTGTGTGTGTCTGTCTGTCTGTCTGTCTGTCTGTGTGTGCGTGCGTGCGTGCGTGCGTGCGCGTCTGCGTGTGTGTGTGCGTGTGCGTGTGCGTGTGTGCGCGTGTGCGTGCGTGTGTGTGTGTGTGTGTGTGTTTCAGGCTCTGCAGGAGGCCCATAGGGTCCTCAAACCGGGCGGCAGGTTCATGTGTCTGGAGTTCAGCAGAGTTTCGAACCCCCTGCTGTCCAGGTGAGACGCAGGAGATTTCATTTCTGTGGTGGAATAATTAACATAATTAACCTTTCTGTGGTGGAGGAATCAACATAATTAACCTGCCATTTACCATAGCATTTGTGAAGCAAACCACAAAAAGTTCTGTGTCGTAATTTGACATCACGGTCTCTTTAGTGTTTTTTTCCCATCGGGCAGTTTTTACCCCACCTGCTTTTTTTGTGGGTCTGATTTTCTGTAAAGTGTCTTTGTGTAAAGTTTCTTTCTGTAAAGTGTTCTATGTGAAAAGCTATGCAAGCTATACAAAATAAATGGAATTGAATCGGGGTTTCCATTGGTCCATATTTGTCATTGAAAAATCTTTTTGGAGAAATTCTATGTATGGCCAACACAAATTTATTAAACTAAAACATAAATTTGCTTTCTAATGATGAAAGTGGATATCACAATTAGCTTAGTTTCTATTGAGTAAATGGTGCACTGTATCATTTACAGTGGTGATTATTTTTAATTGTTTTATTTAATGAGGGGTGAAGTGTGATGAAGTGCAACATCAAATCACTGGTCTGACATTGTATGACCTGCAGGAACTTTGTGCTCGGGATGCATTTGAGTGGTGCAGCAATACATTACATTACATTACATTACACAGTAGAGATCCATACTGCTGGTTCAGGCTGTGGCAGTAACGCTCTTCCCCCCCCTCCCCCAGTCTCTACGATGCCTACAGCTTCCAGGTGATCCCGGTGCTCGGCGAGGTCATCGCGGGAGACTGGAAGTCCTACCAGTACCTAGTGGAGAGCATCCGGCGCTTTCCGGACCAGGTAAAAACAGAGGGAAACCAACACTTCCTATTCTCCTCTTTACCTGAATTAAATCAAGCCAATATATTTAGGATAGGCCCCCAAAAATATTGCCTGTAAAAAATGTAAGTGTTTAAGTTGTGTTTAGGGCCCTTGGATTTAGAAGTATCCTAAACATGTCCTCAAGCATTTTATGGTTATATGAGTACATTTTAATTCACACGAGTAAATTTTAATATATCTTGATCCTGTACTGATTCTTTATTTGCCTTTTCAGGAAACATTCAAAGGAATGATTGAGGACGCTGGATTCTTCCGGGTCCAGTACTTTAACCTGACTGGTGGAGTGGTGGCCATCCACTCTGGCTTCAAACTCTGAACGGTGCCCCCACAAACCCCCACCCCCTTTCCTCCAATCCGTTGGCAGAATGAGGATCAGCTGACAAGGCCTACCTGTAGCCTGCAAACAGACTGTCTCCACCCTCAGAGGGGAGGAGCGCCAACCCACCAATCGTGTGACAGAGTAGAATTTCCTGGGGAACCTGTGGTGGCCCACGAAGAAGAAAAGTGCGGCAGCTACGAAGTTCAGCCGGGAGCATGCGCTTTCATTCTGTAGTAACGTGTGGGATTTTGGTGCTCAATAAAAATATTTAACTGTTGTTCTGAAAGGTCAGGGCTGCACAGACAGGTCTGGTGTGTTTTGGGAGCTCGCTAGAGCTCCTTCTCTTTACTGTATAACATTTCAGCTGATGCTGTTACATAAAGTTATAAGATAAAGCCACAGAGTGAACATTCATCCCTGACGGAAATGTATCGCTGTAGTCTCACGTGAGCATGAACCAGCACTGGTTTTGACAGACTATACATTCAGAAATGAAACCAGAATAATTGGTTGGCATAAAAACACACTGGCCCATCAGGACTGGAGTCATGATGGAGGTTATTGAGAATCTTTTTTTGTGTGTACGAAATACACTGGAGGACAAAAATAAATACCAAAAAAAGTATTTGTTGATTTATATTAATCTAGTGCAGTGGTAACCAACCGTGTTCCTTGAGATCTTCCATCCTGTAGGCTTTTATTCCAATACCAACAATGTACATCACATTCAACAGCTCAAGATCTTGTTGAGCTGCTAATTAGTAGACCCTGGTGTGCAAAATTAGGGTTGAAATGAAAGCCAACAGGATGGCAGATCTCTCGGAACTGGATTGGTTACCACTGATCTAGTGCAAGTGGCTGCTGAATGCCGCACTTGAATTCAGAGGCTTCTGCAGGAACCGATAATGCAGATTCCAGATGGAGGTTTTTGGGCAACATGGAAAGGAGCGTAGTGCTCTGCGGTCAGTACTGGGGGGCTCACAGTCATGAAAATGAAAGGCCACGTTGTCAAGTCCTTCTGCTCACCTGCTTTTCAATAAAAGATAATTATATTCTTAAAATGTGACTCGCTTTCATTTACTACCTATCCATCTGAATAAAAAAATTACATTTATAAAATCTTTTTGTATTTTGTTGTTTTGCACAGAAAAATATTTTTCATCATACATTTCTTGAAACAGTTGTATTCACTTTCTTCCCCATCAGGGTTGTTAATTGATTTTATATTTTATATCTTAAAAAAAAAAAATTTTTTAAGACTATTCACATTTTGGACATGAAGACTATTGGATTATGTATTTTGTACTTTTCCACAAAGACGTTTCATGATAAAATTCCTCAAACCAGTTTGCTTATTTCACCATGGGTGTTAAATTAACCATTCTATCTGCATTAAAAAAACGACATTTAAAATGTTTTTGTCTATATTCACGTTTACTCTGAAAGAAATTTTTTATCATAAATTTCTTCAATTTCTATTAATTTCACTGGTTGTAACATTAAAAGGTTTTCTATCTATCCTCATAAAAAAAGTTTAAATTGTTTGCGTTTTCACATCTGGGTCATAAGACTATGGTCTTTTGTATTTTGCCGTTTTCCATGGAAAGACATTTTTCATCATAAATTTCATAAAGCATGTTTCTATTCATTTATTTCCCTGTGGATCATATATCAACATGATTATCTATCCATTTGAATAAAAAAATGTAATTTTATTTTATTGTGCTTTTTACTTTTATGGCATAAGACTATAGTCTTATGTATTTTTCAGTTTTCCATTGAAAAATATTTTTCATCATAGATTTCATAAAGCATGTTTCTATTAATTTATTTCTCTGTGGATGTCATATCAACACGATTATTCATTTTAATTTTTAAAAAATGTAATTTTATTGTATTGTGCTTTTTACTTTTATGGCATAAGACTATAGTCTTATGTATTTTTCAGTTTTCCATTGAAACATATTTTTCATCAAATTTCATAAAGCATGTTTCTATTCATTTATTTCCTTGTGGATCATATATCAACATGATTATCTATACATTTGAATAAAAAAATGTAATTGTATTCTATTGTGCTTTTTACTTTTATGGTATAAGACTATAGTCATGTATTTTTCAGTTTTTCATTGAAACATTTTTCATCATAAATTTCATAAAGCATGTTTCTATTAATTTATCTGTGAATGTCATATCAACACGATTATTCATTTTAATTTTTAAAAAATGTAATTTTATTTTATTGTGCTTTTTCACTTTTATGGCATAAGACTATAGTCTTATGTATTTTTCAGTTTTCCATTGAAACATATTTTTCATCATAAATTTCATAAAACATGTTTCTATTAATTTATTTCCCTGTGGATGTTATATCAACACGATTATCTATCCATTTGAATTTTAAAAAATGTAATTTTATTTTTTTGCCATTTTTCATTGAAAAACATTTTGCATCCTAAATTTCTTAAAACATGTTTCTATAATTTATTTCACTGTGAATGTTATATCTACATGACATTTTTAAATTCCAAATGGATAGATTATCATTTCATTTTCCTATAGTTTTTTACTTTTTCAACATAAGATCTACCAAATGCTCAGGTAATCTGGAATGTGGGTGAAGTCCTCAGCATTTAGCAAGAAGCACTTTCCAGATTAAAAAGGGCCCCAGCATTGCTTGTTCAACCCACCAAATGGGGATGGAGCCCCCAACCACACAAGGGGGACTTGTACATGACTTGAGAACAAATTTACCGATTGTGCCAACCTTCTCACCATCACTAATTAAATTTATACAGTGCATCAGAAATAATGTCTTTACTTGTAAAATTCACGTATGTTAGGTGAACATGTCAAAGATGTAGAAAGACGTAGACAAAAAACACACCACACTTTTGATATACTTGAATAAAACTGTATATTTTTTACAGAACTTTGTACACTTTGTTACAAAACTGTATGGTACTAAAATTTTTAAATCAGTTTTTGGTCAGAGTATATTTAATCTTTGTGTGCAATTACCATGTATTTACAAAGTCTCATGTTAGTGATTTCTGAAAAAAAAAAAAAAAAAAAAAAAAACCTCAAACATTCATACACTCTGAACATAAGACATGGCTTAGAGATAAATATATTAGTAAATAAATATTCAGAGAACATATTTCCATAAATGAAATGTGCTGTTATACAGATACAGAAATATACAGATTGATTTCTAGCCTTTTAAACATTGTAAAATGGTAATGATGGATAATTATATTTAGAAAATTAAAAAATATTAATTTTTGTACACCGAGTTTTCTTTTTATACAATCCTTTTTAAGTGCTACAAATGATAAAAAAAAATTAAATAGTGACTCAAGTACCCCAAAAATGCCATCCGGGGTATAGATCTCTATGTAAAGGCAGATTAGATTCTCATGTTCATGATATACACCTCTGGGTTATTGTCCACATATAAATAGGGTTATTTTAAAACTGTAGACTCTTAGCAGTATGGAAACATTTCATAGAAACAGTATAAAACCGTCTGTAAAACAAACAAAAGGCATATTGACAACATCAGATTTGTGAGAGTACAAAATCGGAGCATTATTTTGTTTCTTTTCACTCCAAAACACACTGTTGGGGGAGATTAGGTTGAATTCAGATCTCTCCCGACGAACTTTACTTTGGCCTTTTCCTGACACACAAGAGTGTAAAATTGCCTTCGAGAAACTGCTTATGTGAGAACAAGTGCACCGTACACAAGAAGTGGTTAGGGGCTGTTGAATTGACTGTGTAAGTACATACGTTAATAAGAGGAGGTATTGCGGGTTGAAGGAGAAGCTTTTCCATGCAAAGAGGATGGTCTAAACTTGTAAATGAGCCAAGTTCACTCAAACCTCACTTCAACCCAAATAGCTCAACTCCCAGAGTGCTGAGAACACAAGAGAGCCACCATCTTAAAAAGCAGATTTGTCCTGAGAGTGGGGGGGGTGGGGGGGAGGGGGGAGGGGTGTGGCCAGGTAGAGACCACCCACAGAGCAGAGTCAGGTGTGGGCTAGATCCGGCCGAAAAGAAGAGAACAGGTAAAGTTGGTTCTCCGGTTGGCAAGATCAATGGCGGTCACAGAGAGGGGGGCGGGGAGTTGGGTGGTTGTAAAATGAAAAATGTGTTTTGGTAGCTCTCCAAATGACCACTTTTTTCTGTTTGTTGAAGCTTAATATTCCATACACACATACATATGCATGTACACACATGCATCCTTTTTTTTAATAAGTAAGAATATATTATAAAAACACCCTCAAAAGTCTTGCTCAAATTGGAGTCTTAATAATATTAAAATAAACAACAACAAAAAAAAAAATCAGCAATTCCCGTATATCCGAACATGAGAAGATCACAAGCTGGGCTTTGCTACACAGTCTTTCTCCATAGGTTGCAATGGTCCTGACCCTGCAAGACAGAGATACGCTTTAGAGCAATGCCAGCTGGGTATTTATTAGCATGACAGAAACCTGGAACAAGGCTGTTCTATAACTTAAGAAATAACTGTGTGAATAACTGTGGTGGCAATAAAACCTCACACCAAAGGGGATGATGTCATCAAAAGCTATCTGGTTGGGGGTTGAGGAGGACTGGGAGCGTGAAGTTGAACAAGCAAATGTGTGTGCATGAACACACTTTTCTTCCTGGGCTGCTATGCTTTTAGACCCAAATAGGGTCTGTGGTGCAATTCTGCCCCCGCCCCCCACCCCCAACAGCAGCATTTGCACATGAGAATTTCAGGAGAATTTCAGTGGAAACTCAACGCTCAAAGATAACTTCTGTCAGGCTGGTAGGTTAAGGTAAGGAGTGGCACTACAGATTAGACATGGATCAACTAATTCTTTTAAATATTTCAACCTGTCAGAAGCCGGTCGAATTCCTGCATATTATAGGCCAGTATTAAAATAAATATCCATTTTTACCTATATTCACATCTTTCACATGATCATACAATCACACCGTTAGCACTGCATTTTAGTGAAAATTCTCAGGATCTGCAGGAGTGTCTGTCACATTTTACCAGTGCCTAAAGCATTCCCATTTGACGATAGACCGGCGGACACCATTTTGTTTCAGCAAGACCTCACGTGGGGACATTCCGGCTCAAACCCTCACCTGCAGCTTTGCCGTTTCCCTGTGCTTCGTGGAAACTGGGGCACTGGGCGTGGAAGAGCGCGTGCACCTCCTCCTCCTCGTGCAGAAACGTTTGACCTCTGAACTGCCCCGGGGGGAAGCGCAGCTCTCGGGGCTCCTCCCTCTCCCCAGTCCGCCCCCCCTCGTCTCCGGCGCCCCCCGCCGGCAGCAGGCTGACCTGCGGGCCAGGCCCGGGGCCCAGGCCCATCTCGCAGTCCGTGTCCTCGGGGATTATGGGTATGCGCTGGCCGAGCTCGCAGCGGCCCTGCGGCTCGGCGGCGTCCGTCTGCGCGTACTGCACGTTGACTGCGCAGTCCTCCGGGTAGCGCGCCCCGCTCCCCCTGCGCACGCGCAGCTCCTTGTAGAAGCAGCAGGGCAGGGCGTCGTAGCCCCCCGCCGCCTCCGGGGGGCAGGCCGTGTGGTCCGCGCCCGCGCCGTACGAGTTCCGCGAGCCCGGCGACCGTGCCTCCGCCCCCCGCGCGCAGCGACGTCCCGCCAGGAAGGAGGCCCCGCCCAAATCCTGCCCCTGGGCCACGCCCTCCGAGGAGGCGGGCGGGACCTCGAAGCAGCAGCTGTAGGACGCTGCCCCCTGCTGGTCGGCTGCGGCCGCCGCTGCCCCCTCCTCCTGCGCCCTGCCCCGGCTCCGGAGGTCCGCTCCGGCGCCCTCTAGGGGCCCGGGTGAGGTAGTGGTGCTGGTTTCCCTGGCTTCCAGCGAAGGGCAGCCGCTGCACCCGGGCTCCAGGCCGCAGCCGGACAGCTGGTCCCCCGATGCCTGGAGGCAGTCCTGGCCGGGGGCGGGCGCCCCCGAGGGGGGCAGGTCGTCCGCCGAGGGGGCGGGGCCGGGGCCGGGGCCGGGGCCTGGGGCGGGGGGGCAGCCGGACCCCGCCCCCGCCCCCTCGCCGCCGGACCCCCGGCAGGGGCTGCGGCTGCGGTAGACGTAGGGGTCGTAGTCGCTGCTCAGCGAGCTGCGGAAGGTGGAGCAGCTGCCGTAGACGCCCTGGTTGCTGACCTCGGTGCAGTCCAGCATGGAGTCGCTGGACGAGCAGTGGCACTGGCCCGAGCTGCTGCTGCTGCTGCTGTCGCTGCCGGGGCAGTCCGCCAGGTAGCCGCTGCACACCGACCGGTGTCCGTGGTAACAGCTGAACCCGGACGCGCTGCCCGCCTCGCCCAGGCGGGACGAGGAGGCGGGCGCCATGTGCACCACGGCCGGGTACAGCAGGCCCTGCTGGAAAGTCCGCCCGCCGTGGTGGCCCTTGTGGGGCCCGGCCCCCGGCTGGCCCTCGGGAGCCTGTGGGAAGGTCAGGCCCTGGAAGTAGTAGTGCTGGTACATGGTCTCGTACTGGGAGAAGCAGGCGGCCCGGGAGAAGCTCCGCCCCCCGTGGAACTTGGGCCGCTTGAAGCCGTGGGGCTGGGGGTAGGCGGGGCCGCGGTGCTCCAGGCCGCAGTGGTGGGCGGGGTTGAGGGCGTGGTCCAGGTGGATGGGCGGGTAGCCGCGGATGAAGGCCGAGGACTGCGGCGGGTAGAGGCCCGGCTCGGGGTGCTGGTCCACCGTCAGCACGGTGATGGGGTTGCCGTGGGGGTCCATGCTGGTGCGGGTGGGGTACGCCGTCACCGGCCCCGCCCGGTGCACCCGTCCCGGGTAGTGGACGGGCAGGACCACCCGCTGCTGCCGGCTGTGGACCGGGTTCCCCGGGTCCATGCAGACGGGACCGGGGTTCCCCTTCTTTTGCTCTGTGGGGGAGGTGGAGGGGGGAAGAGAGTGAAAAATAAGGACGTTAACCATACAGAATTTTGCTTAAAATTTACTTTTGATTGCAACACTATGCATTGTAACACTAATTGACTATGGGCTAACACTGCTGTTCTCCTCGTTTGTAAGTCACTCTAAATAGGAGCTTCTGCTAAGCGACTGTGATGTAACACAATGAAGAATGAATTAAAACGGAGAACTGAACGTCCTGTAATACAGCATATAATTAAACAAACAGAGCAGTTTCGAAGGCTTTGCGCTGATCCTCTCCCTACTACAGCAGGGCTTTGAAACAGGAGAGGCTGCTCCAAATGAAGATGCGAGAAGCTCTGCGTCGGATCCCGCTATAAGGCTGTACTGTTCAGCACTACAGACCACTTTTAAATTGACTTGTCAAGAACCCAGCGAGATCCTCTCTCTCAAACGATTTTGCAGAGGCAGTGCAAAGAGGGACAGTTCAATCGCTGCTTCTTCCTCACATAAAGCAACCGAATCAAAGCCCAGATTAGAAGTGCACGGCTGAACACATCAATCGTTCGCGAGGCTTCCAGGAGCCAGTTCCTGGCGCTCGATTGGTACTTCAAACGAAACATTTTCCCCTGACGTTCGGTTTCAAACGCGGGGACTGCATGCAGCAGGAGCCGCCTGTCTGAAACGCGGAAATCAAACTCCAGTCCTGGAGGGCAGCAGTGCCTTTTGATTTGATTTCAGGTAGTTTAAGCCCTGGAAACAAGGTGCGTGTCACTCTTCATAAATTAATTATGTAAATTAGTCACTGAAATGCTGAAATGCACAGCAGACACAGCAGTTCTTGGGTACTGTAGTTTTTTTAAAGTTTTAAATACAAAATTTGGCATCTCCAATCCCACCCAAATTTGGAATGTCCAATTCGCGAACTACGTACAAGCCTGCTCATTTGCAGCACACATGCGGGGGGCTCACCGATGATGTTGTGTCTGCAGTGGGGGCAGGTGTGGTGCTGGAGCAGCCAGGGATCCACACACTTCTTATGGAACCGGTGGGCACACGGGATGACCCTCAGCTCCTGAGAGAGAGAGAGAGAGAGAGAGAGAGAGGGCGACGGTCACATCCCTGAAACTCCAGGCTGGGGGGCGGGGGTCAGGGGTCAAGGGTGGGGAAGTCAGCGTGCAGACGCCTGTCCGACAGAGCACGCCGTGAGAAGAGCAGCAGACTTTTACTGAGAATTGTTCTCCTCCAGCCCTCGCTGTGTGGAGGAGGAGGAGGACAGTGAAGCAGGTTGTAATTGTCCCATTCGCAAAGGCAAGGACAAAACTTTCTCCTCTACGGGTACAAACTCCAGGGGATTACACATGATTCTGGGTATGGGGCTCGGAGTGTGTGTGTGTAAGTGTGTGTGTGTGTGTGTGTGTGTGTGTGTGTGTGTGTGTGTGCGTGTGCATGTGCGCGAGCATGTGCACGTGTGTGTGTGTGTGTGTGTGTGTGCATGTGGGGTGGGGGGGGATATAGCAGACATTTACATCTAGTTACATCTCTACAAACACACACAAATTTTGATGCTATTCAGCAAATATGAATGTAGTATTCTTTAACAGGCCAGTCTAGAATAAATGGGGTCAAGTATCCAGTTAATACTGGTAGTCTTGAGGGAAAAGTCTGAAAGTGCTGTGCGGTCAGTGTGTTTAGAACTGTCCGTTTGAATGAGTGAATTTGTCAGTGCGCGCGGCTTGTTTTCTCTATAAAAGCCAGGGGGACTTCCAGTGCAGGCTTTTCAAATCTCAGGCATTTCTCGCATCGCGTTCCAAAAGTTCTCTCCGTTCCGTCCCGTCTCCGCTCATTACACAGAATTTTTAGACTCCTCGTCCTGCCCTGAAGAAAAGTAAATGTTGCGCTGCCCCATAAATAAAGTCCTGAAACATGTAGGGCTTAACAGGACCTGTCAGGACCGTGGACTTGCGGCTAAGGCGCTCAGCTCTGCGGTGCAGTCGGAATTACACAGCTCAAGCAGCAGTGTGTGAAAACACCAAATGCGGGGAATGCGGTGCGCTTCCGCCGGCGTCCTGCAGGTGGCAGCAGAGCTGCAGGAGTGCAGCTAGGCACTTCAAAGCACCACGCAGGCCGGTCAGTGGTTGGAGTTCAGATGGGGAAGAAACAGAAGTATGGTGTGGCCAGGGGGGTAACACCAAAGCCAGACATGGGCAAAAATACATTGTTTTATAAATACTTTTCAAATAAATGTATGCCCAGGCTACAGTCACAAAGGCATAAGGGTAGGTACTTTTTCCCTTCAAAAACAAATAAATAAATAAAAATATTTTAAAAGTAAATGAATAAATGTATGTAGACAGACACACACATATAGGTAAATGCACGCTAATATAAATTTCAAATATATGCACTTGAAATGTTTTTATAGAAATATATTAATATTTCTAACCATTGACCCCATGACCCCTAGTTGGGGATCACACATCGGGAAAAACCTGATTAGACATGACGAAGAGCAAATCCCGAGACGTCTCGTAAGGTTGGGCGGGCGAGCGAGACCCACCCCCCCCCCCCAAAAAAAATGCCAACATATTACAGTAAAAGAAAAAGAAAAAAAGAATTGTGTCCCTGAAGCACCATCGGTTGTCCACCAGAAGGCGTCACACAAAATGGAAGCTGGGACCTCCGGCAGCTCCTGAGACCGTGTGGGATATGGCAGAGCCTTCGTCAGTAAAACGCCATTCAAATCCCCAAGTAATATCAAAGGAGGTCTGACACAGAGACCTGTATTAACGTGATACACTGCACGGTGCTTTACTACCGGCTGCTGGAGGTCACAGAAGGTTTGCAGGCTCAAATCCCACTGGAGCCTTTAACAGGGCACTCAAACCGAATGGCTTCTGCAAATATCTACCGGCATAAACAGACGCAAGAGCTATAAAGTCTGAAGTGCATGCGACCTCTATATACCCGTGTGTGTGTGTGTGTGTGTGTGTGTACCCGATGAAGACAGGGAGGACCCCGGGAGCGTAGAGGACGGGCAGGTAGAGAGGCAGAGCGGCAGAGAGGACAGGGAGGACCCCGGGAGCGTAGAGGACGGGCAGGTAGAGAGGCAGAGCGGCAGGGAGGACAGGGAGGACCCCGGGAGCGTAGAGGACGGGCGGGGCGGCGCTCACCTCCCCGTCGATGTACTTCTCCAGGCAGATGGCGCAGTCGGAGGAGGAGCTGCAGCTCAGCGAGTCGGAGGCGGCGCAGCTGCTCTCGCGGTGGCCCTTGCTCTTGGCCTTGAACTTGCGCGTCTCCATCTTCTCCAGCGCCTGGATCGCCATCCTGTTCATGGAGCTCTGAGGGACCGGGAGGAAACGCACAGGAGTTATGTTAACGCACATTCACACGCATACGCACACGCGCACACACAGACATACACGCCAGCACACACACACATACTGCACACACACCTACACACACACGCACCCACACACACAGTACATACACATCCCACACACACACACACTCACTCACCCACCCACACACAGTACATACACATCCCACACACACACGCTCGCCTGCACAGCAGGCACTGTTTACACTCAGGAAGTTCCCTCTTAAGAGGTCTTCCGTGGAATGAATGGCAGCACGTGCAGGCAGGCCTTACTGAAGTGGAGCTCTAACAGAGCACTTAGGAAGCTGGAGCACTTCACTGCAAAGAGCTGCATGCGGCAGCATTAATGGATGACATCACAATGCACTGCTAGGTCACGTGACTTGAAAATTCTACATCTTGAACACCTAGAGAACTGAAAACTGTTCATATTATCTGCTGACAAAACCCTGCAATTTACCCCCCATAGTGCATTACTAACCCAGTTCACTTCCTGGTTTTGTAAGCCACGGACATCCTCTGCATCTGTATGTGACATCAGCCAACTGAGCTGTTCCCACCAATCAACCTAGGGCACCGGTCAACGTTTAACCAACCGCGTGCCGCGTACTTATGACGTCGCTACCCGGAGACTCGTGAACCCGAAGAGAAACCAGCGGAGCTACGCGATCGTTTCGCGCTACTTTGGCCCCTGGAGCCGAAAGCCTGGACCCTGGCGCACTTCTCCAGGACCCGGCTTGATGTTTTTGGGACGGCCCGTTTCCCGTGGAAACAGCGCCCCTCAGGCGAGAGAAGGAGACGCACCTGGCTCCGCCGCTGCTTCAGCTTGATCTTGATGAGCAGGACGAGGCAGACGAGGGAGACCACCACGAAGAAGGCCAGGAAGATGCCCATGTCAAAGTACTCCGTGGGCTGCTGTTGGGAGAGGGGGACACAGCAATCGAACACACAAAGGGGGCGTTAGTTAACATCACACTTTAAGCACTTATCCAGAAAGACTTAAAGAAGTACACACATACAGCTTAAGGCAATAAACAGAAAAAATGCCCCATCGTCTGGGCAACAGCTTAGTAGTCAATTCTTCTGCATGGTAGCGATATGATCTAAACTGGACCCTGAATAATCGCATTGAACAGAGGTAAAGCCAGCTAATGGGGCACTATACCAAAAAAATATATGTAATTCTTCAAAATGTTTTTTTAAAATGCTTAAAATAGTCCCGGTATTCTAGCGACCATGAACTGAAGCCTGCTGTGAGTGTCATCGTCTAATTAAGACGGGCGTTTTCAGCAGAGTGCTGTCAGTAGAAGAGATGCCTTTTCCCTCAATAATAACGATTAGACGCTAGCCATGTGGCAGCTCTTATCCCGCCATAGCCGCTAGCTTCGCAGGGAAATCAATCCCGAATTGAACAAGCTGTGACAGACCGTCAGAAACATTGCAATTCAGAGCAAATGTTTGTTTTGGCGCTGGTGTCTGCAGAGTGGTTTCTTCTGCGATGAGCTGTGGGATTTCTGGTACATACAGGATCGGTGATGTAGCTAAGGAGAGGTTGCAGGTTTGAACCCTCGACCCAAACACCCCTCCCCGCCCCCCGCCCCGGCGCTAAAATTTCAATCACTGCATTAAATGCCTGCAATGAAGTCTTCTTTGTTGTTAAACTTCCTTGCATTCTTTCCCTCAACAATTCAGTCCACGTAGAGAATTTTTCAAGGCTGATCAGAATTAGCCCTTAGAAGAGTGGGTTTTTTGTAACGTTCTCAAAATTCTAAGTCAAAGTGTTCTAGAACTCTGCGGTGACTTACATCAGGATTAGAGCGTTCAGCAAAGAGCATTGTGATCACACATTTGCGATTTTACACTTTAAAAGGTTAAATGAAAGTTACCCCTTTGAACGACAGAGGGGTTGACAGCTGAACCAGTTCTGCGCAGCGGCGAGACAGCTAGGCTCAAAACCGTTTTCTTCAATATTACTTAGTTCTGTAAAGTAATTGTGATTTTATTCATGTTGTACTAGATGGAAGTCATTTTGGGCGTATTCTGTGATGGGGGGGGGGGGGGGCACGGTGCTTAGCCTGTGCTGCAGGGCATATCTGGCTCTAAAGTGATGACTCGGGAGTGAGCTCTGATAGTAAATCTGCCTCCACTGCGCTGGAAAAGGCTCATCTCACCAGGAAGAGACAGGCCTGCAGCCTGGCAGCCGTGGGAAATGGATAAAGTCTAATGATGTATATAAAGTTCATAAAACAAACAGCAAAAAATTATAAAAACAAAATGAATAGCTCTGAATTATTCATGTTCTTATTGGGGCTATTTATTTACGTAGGGCCTGTTTATGTCTTTCCTGTATAACAATGGAGAAGCATTTACAGGGAATGCATGTATGTGAAATGCAAAATGTATTTATGTAAGAAAGAACAAGTCAACACACACACATACACACACACACACACACACACACACAGAGTGATAGAGACAGAGAGAGAGGGAGAGAGAGATTTACAAAAATATAAGCAGGCACAGAAACACACACACACACATATACATGCACGAACATGATCACGCACATGCACACGCACACACGCGCACGCATGCACGCACACATCCCTCCCTTCAGGTTTTCGGTGAACTCTTACCCTTGGCGGCTTGTGCTGTATCCTGGCCCGGGCGACCTTCTGCTTGTTGACGATGTTCATCAGCCTCATGGCGTCCCCGCCCTTCACATACACCACCGGCCTCTTCAGGGGGTCCTCCGCGACCTGGTTCAGCTGGGGGGGGGAGAAGAGAGAAACAAACGCATTGGAAGGCCCGTTCTCCCGCTCGCTCCGCTCTCCCCCCCGCTCTCCTCCCTCCAACGTCACACAGTGCTCCGCGCGCGCAGAAATCCGCCCGGGTCGATACCGCCCGCGGACGGACGGACAAGGGCCCGCGCCAACCGCAGAGGGTCATGGGAAACGAAAAAAACCCGAAGGCTTGGAAATTACCCCCAGGTTTGGAGCATGAGAGAGAGAGAGAAAGAGAGCAAGAGAGAGAGTGGGAGAGGGGGGGAGAGAGAGAGAGGGACAGAGAGGGGGGGGGGGGAAACGAATTGCATGTTCTGAATTTGGACGCAGTCAACCTCTCCCCTCGTCCCGTCTCTCTTTGGAGTCTGCTGCCGGAGTCTGTAATTTGACAAAACCACGGGAAATGCCAGCGAAATGCATACTTCTGTTTCTTTTTTTAACGTCACGTTCCCAACAGAAATACACTAGAGTTTGATTTTTTTCTTTTTTTTTTTCTTTACCGAGGTCTCCAACTTCTGTAAAACTGACTTTCTCTTACTGAAATATATTGCAAAAAATGTATTAAGCATATTGAAAATATACAGATAAATGTTTCACAGCAGTGAATTTCAAATACAGCAATATCTGACACAGTGGCAATAATTTTTCATATTCACATATATTGTGAATATATTGTGAATATATTTTCATAGTTTTGTGTTAAGGGCAAAACCTGTGCTGTGCATGAAAGGCATTACAGCCATACTGAGGATAATCCTGCTTGAGCACCAGTGCAAGCAGCACACCCAGCCTGTTACTCCCACGAGCCTGTGGGAACAACAAGATCCCTCCATTTTAGGCTGAGGAGCTGTTTAGAATAGATACAGCATCTTCCATTATCTGCATATTTTTTGTTCTTGCCCAGTAATTTTAAATACCCCTTCTTTTCCACCCCCCCCCCCCCCCCCCCTTCCCTTCACCGCACCCTTGTTCTCGCTCGTTCTGTAGATCATGAGATGCCCTGAGAAGCCCCTTTGGATCGAGTCCCCGCAGACGTTTCAGAGGAACGCACGACGCGGGTCGAAGGTTTTTTCGGAAAGGGAGTATCTGAGGGCGGTAAAACGAGCCCCTTTCATGTGGCTTTTTTTTGCAGCAGCGTTTCATCTTCTCAACTAGCTTTACGATTTAGGGCTGGGGAGGGAAGGAGGGAGAGGGAGGGGGAGGGAGGGAGGGAGGACTCCACAAGTCTGGGCCTGGCGCTGCTCTAGGTGTAGAAACACCCCAAAAAGAATGCGGCCTGCTCGCGACAAAGCTCCGCGATTTAAAAAAAAAAAAAAAGCTAACCCCCGTTTGTTTGACAGAAGCTGCAGAGGGCTCGTCAGAATACGAACGCTCAAAGGGTGTCGGCCCACTCACGGAGCGAGCTGGTGATTACCGACGCACACAGCTCCCCGCTCTACAACATCTATTAAGTTGTCAGGGAGATTTAGCAACGGTTTCACGAGGAGATTTTTTTTTTTTTTTTTTTTTTTCGGGTCTTGTTATTCATTCCTGTAGCGGAACCACAGCCAAAATGCAGACCTTGATTGGACCGGTTCTTGCCCACAAGGCCCGAGAGACCCAAATCTGCAGAAACGGAAGATGTTGTTTTAGGTCCGCCGTTTTGTCTCTAAAATACCGTCTCGCGTGTTAGCGGAGGAAAAGCTTCCCCCCCCTTTCGCGTTCTGTTCCGCAGGGAGACAGATTTAGTACAGCGGGAGGAAATTCAAAGGGAACCGCCGTGAATACAGATTTTCTCTCGAACCGCAGCAATGCTGCTAAGTTGGACGCGATAAAGCAAAAACACTATTCCACTTCCACAAAAAAAAAACTTGTCCCGGGGCGGGTAAGCACCAGACACTGTGGATGCCTCGGCCATTTTTAGGAGACTTGAGAAAGCCTGGATCTGCTGTCACTGAAAATAAGAACCGAATCGGAAAGCGCACTGACCTGATCGATGGCATCCGGGTTTTCGGACACGTCGAAGATGACCGCAGTTGCACCCCTCTGAACCGCTCTCTTAGCCTGGAAGAAAGAGTTGAGTTTAGAGACCCGGTAAACTATTGACCAGCTAGCAGGCCGATTATTCAATTCAAATTTGGAACATAAAGACAGAAAACAAACAGGTCAAACATAATTCACATTTTTTAAATGCACATCTCTGTCAAACACAATACATGGAATACCCTTCAGTCTGCACTCCTAAGTGCCTGTAATTCATTTATGTCCCCTGTAGGGGGCGTGCGTCTCTGGTCATAACCTCAAGAACCATATATTTACTGTGCTGGAACCTACACTACAAGGGACATTCAGTAAACACAGCATAACATTTTGGAAAATATCTTCACTGTAACATGTTTTTGTCATCCAAGACGCTTGCATTATGTTTAAAAAAAAAAAAATACTTAAGGTGTCAAATAAGTTCTCACTGAGTTGCATTTAATGTAAAGTAAACACTATCAGCCCAAACTGTTTGTCGCAAAAGCCTAAAACTCACTGCACTGATAAACCAGCACAGCAGTCCATTTAAAAATGAGTAGCAAACGAATTATTAAATTAATCTTGCTGATTTTTTGAATGCTTACAGGTTCTGAGTGCGGTTGTGTAATCATTAGCACAGTACAGCGTGATCCCTCTCCAGAAGTCTGCCACTTCACTCCTTTCCCACTAGAGGGCCTTCTCATATCACAGACAAAAACTTCAGAGTGGTCAACCGCCCGATTCTTTCAACCAGAGGAACTTTGGCGCAGGTTTAATATAGTCCCTGCTAAGTAAACAACCGTATAAAACATCACTTTCAGGAAAACCCCAACTATGTCGCAGCAGGTTCCTTCAAATCTGTTAACATCACTTCACGCTTGAAGAAAGACATTCTGGTCAACAGCACATAAAGTAACGCATTGGTCCATTACATTTAATGACATATTGCAAAACAATTTTAAAGAAGGCACTTCATGCAATGGTTGAACAATAAACTCATTACGCGTGTCAAGCCTAGGGCCATTCGTGAATTTTATCAAATGAAATCTTACTGTCAAATTTTACTTCAAAAGTAGACTACATCGGCGTCTGTTATGTACCCATTCCCTTGATACTAATAAGGATGCTAGTCTGTTAGAAAACATACAAATGAAAATACGTTTGAAGCGTGAAACCTTTATCTTCGCCAAAACACTACAAGGATCATTCAGTTCATGAAGGAAAAAAAATACACAATGGCATAGTTTTGATCGCTTGGTTTCTACTTTAAACTACAGACAGAAAATGCTAGAATCAGCAGAACAAAAATATCTACAAATGAAAGCCAAATGAGTTTTACCAAGTGAGTAATATATTTTATACAGTGCCTCAGAGCACCCGGCTTCCGTGTCGACAGCTTATAAACCCGCACTCAGCTGTTTTCTTCCCCTCCGTCGGCCATATTGCTTTTTTGGAAGCGTGCGATAGGCGGTCTGGATCAAGTTCATTCTGGAATTACTGGGCTTCCTGGTCTCATCCCACCAATTGTTATTTTAAAAAGCAAGATCAAAGGGGCCAATGCAATGGCTCTGCATCATGCTAACGTGCTCATGAGAAATTGAGCAGGCCCGATCAAGGACGCTTTCCTGACATGGTAGAGAAACACCCGCGCGCTACGCTGCTATTTAATCTGCACCGCGATACAAAAAGGTTCATAGTTCTGCAGTTGTGTACACCAGCACCCTGATAGCGTCACTGAAAAAAATCCCAGCATGCACCTCTCTGGGCTTTACCCCTTTTATATCCACGTTTCCATTACAGGAAGACAGAAAAGTTTATTCTGGAAATAATGAGGGCTTATGAGGCCTTTTTAACGCCAGGTAATGATTGCAAGCAATGCCTAATTATCATATGCAAGTTTCATTTCTTTTTTTCTTGGTCCAACAACCAAAAAAAGTATTTGGATACACGGCAACCTCACAGGAAATGACTTGAATTTGGATTGCATAGGAGACTACAGCTTTAGGCTGTACTTAACTTTAATATAGCGTGAGCGTAGGCCTATATATCCCGCGTATGGGTGTGGCTGAAGAAAACGCAGGGCCTGCACTTAAACGACCTGAAGCTGGCTCTGTGAAACTGATACACAACTCTCAGTACAAGTCTCTCACAAACAGGTTGGGAAATGGAGGAGGAGGAGGAGGGGGGGGAAATAAATCCACAATCGCTCCACCAGGGAAAGACAGAAAAAAAGATGGGATAAAACAAATAGTTTGCGCCATGTTTGATGCAGATTCCCATTTATTAGCCTGCTGGCCATCTTCCATCTACTCCCACCTCAATATTGGCAAAAGGAAGCCTGTGGTCTGAAAACACAGCACAGAGGCCAAGATTTGTGTTATTACAGGGTTCGGAGAGGAAGCAATTTGTGCGTAGGAACCCTTTTTTTCCCCCGCGACTGTACGGACAGGTTTAAATGAGCTGCCAGTTAAACGGCGGAAGAGAGGGGGGGCAGCTCCCGCGTATCTCTGTGCATTGGCTCGCGGGAGGACTTACGCGTCACAATGGACCTCGCTCGCTGTCAGGACGCATATCGAATCAATCATTTCCATTGGTCACGTTTCGTTACGGCGCCTCGGATAAGTTCCACTCATGAGGAAAAAAGGCCATTCCGACACTTCAGAACGCCGTTTACTAGATGACGCGTCGGAAAACAACGTGGCAAAAAATTACGTGGACTTTTGGGACAAACGCGGTAATGTAAATGTACTTATTTGTACAAAACCTAATACGTCACACTTTTGAATTCCATTATAGCCTTAGAAATTTACATTTATTATAATGACCGCTCCCCCCGTTTCACATAAATTAAATCGCTTGGATAATGCAAGGTGTCCGATCAGCTGTTTATTACGGCCGCTATGCTACAATTAGGAGTCCAGTGAATCTGGCATGGCAAGAAGAAATCTCACAAATTCAAACACTCCTCTTGAACTCTGAAATATTTAACATACAGTGAATTATCGGATTTGAAATAAAATTAAAAGCAATTTCCCCTCATTTCATATCTTTCATTTCATAATGACCGTTGATTCATCAACCATATCAGACCCACAAACCGTACGTTCTTCTGTATGCCATGTCTCTGAAGTCTAGACTTCAAAGTGTGGCCAATATTTTTAAATCCAGTCAAGAATCTAATCAGATGACACTTTTAAAGGAAAATAACTTTATAGGCCTACTGTCTGACTCCACCCACTCTTGACATCCAAAATACATTTTATAATTGTACTCCTTTGAGAAACCCTGTGGTTATTCTATATGCTCACGATTTCAGTAATATTTTAAGCTCATTAACAGGATGGGTTCTCTTAAATGCAAATATTTTGACATTTTGTTCCAGCTATCTAAACACTTTTTCTTTATTATTATTATTATTTTTTTACATATGCTCTAGCCTACAGCCTTGTTAGGATTTCCTGCAAATGTAATGTTTCTCATTAATGAAGGTAGGCTACAGCATGCATTTGAATGCCAAGTATCAGCTGAACATTGCAAGAACAAATTCAGTTCCTGATATTTTAAACTGCTGTTAGGGGGAAAAAACACTTGGAATATGAACAGTTCCACTGGGCATATTTAAGCAGATGCACAAGAACGAGAATGGGAATTCAAATCAAAGAAAGGTCATATTTCCTACCTCCAAGTGATGATAGAGGAGTTTTTTTTCCTAATGCAGAAATAATATTGTTTTACAAAGAAATAATATTTTTAGATAGAAAATCTAAAAATATCATAGAAATCCTTGAGGCCCAGCCACAACAGCACTGTAACACCATCTCCTCATAGGCAAATATTTGCAGAAGTCTTCATGAAAATTGTGAGGTCGAACACAGCCAATTTAGTGCATTTCCAAGATAATTACAAATGCTTGGGGTTACTGTACAATATCCATGTGTCCTTGCACCAGTCAAGGGAATGACCTTCGGTATGCACTTACTGAACGTCGCGTCGGATAAAAGCGTCTGCCAAATAAATGTAATGAAATGTATTTGTAGTGGATGTGGAGCTCTACGTCTCCTGATTCAAATCCAAACACTTTGAATTGACGTGATGATCTTGTTGACTTTAGCAGAACACATGGTGTGTGTAATAATCAGAAATGAATGAATTTGAGAGACACCGTTCCCATCTGTTATGACGAGCAAATTCCAGAATGACACATAGCGACTTTCCTGATGGCAAACAAACGCTCTTGCGGAATGAACCAAGGCCTTTGACAACTGCCTGTTTATTTGAGACGATGGACCTCACTTTCGTACGTGGTGGCAATTTCTCTTAAAATCGCCTAAAATAACATTGCAGCAGATCAATGACTAATGTGACACTGCCAAATGACAGATTCGCAAAAGTGCCCTGTTCAGTCTGTCCAGAAAGAAGGCAAAGCCAAAAAAATTAAGAAAAATATAGATAAATAATTCTACTAAACCCTTTTGGCTTTTATGTAGCCCTATATTTCCGAGATCAATCAGTAGCCTCAAATTTTTTTTGAATCACAGTTCAAATGTTTGCAATGTCTAATATGATATAGTTCTTGATCAAAAATAAGCAGAGAGAACTGGCTCTCCCATATCTCTCCGCTTGTTACATTATGCTAGGCTTGTAGCCCATTTAGTTTTGTCTGAGTCTGCCTCTTTGATGTTTGCAATCCCAGTTAATAATTAATAGCTCTGGGTAAAACAGCCTTCAAAAAGAAAGAAGGAATCCGCATTTCAGGCATGCGCTGCAATGCAGCGACTTGCCTTGCGACAGCAAAAATGCACCTGCAGGCAAGCTCCCGGCCACAAATCACAACCCCCCCATCCCACCCCCCCCACCACCACCCCCACCACCCCCACCCCAACTCTTTTAAACCCAACCCACTCCTACGTGAAAGCAAGAAGCTCAACATATCTTGCTTGTGTTAAGTTCAAACTTTGTTCATTTGTGACAGGAATGGTTTTATCCCTCCACCCCCCCCCCCAAAAAAAAATTAAAACATATATAAACAACACATGATGTAATTCGGGATTCACTTAATTGCCTCGTGCCTCCACATTTTGAGTAGGCCTCTGGTTTTCCATAGAGTCCAAGTGCAAAGTTTGCATTGCACTTTGCCAGTGCTGTGCTTGTGCTGTACCTCAGCCGAAACAGAATATCAAACACGTGAGTGGAAGAGAGGTCGTTATCGTTAGGAAATTTTCAAACAGGCTTATGAAAATGGTCCCCTGTCTTTAAGAAAGGCCTGACACCAACTAATGCACTGCAGACTTCAATTAGGACACCTGCCAGATTTGCTAATAATAATAATAATAACAATAATCTTTTTTTAATTGTCAATTTCGATCACATTCATCCATCTAGCTTTCAGCCACATAGGAATACTGGGTCTTGCTTGCTATGCTTACTGAGGAAAACACATCCCAGTCCCAGATGGGAACAACCCTGCCCCTTAAGCTTCCATACGGGTGCTGGATATAGCCTATCAGCTCGGCAACGGGATAAGAGTGACGACTCTGAGGGCCAATCAGGAGAAAGAGTGGAAAAACAAGAAGAACACCGGCATGGTTCTCAAAGTTGTAATTCATTCCGCAAGCCTGCAGACCTAAGGGGTGAATAAAAACAAATTCCACACAGCTTATTTCCACTGAAGCCTCCCCAAAAAAGATCAAAACTCTGATCAAAAGCTGATGCAATGACAGAGCTTGGGGCAAAAAAAAAAAAAAACAAAAAAAAAAAGACTAAACTCAAAGCTTGTTAGCCTGTTGCCAAAGCTTGAGCTTATACACTCAAACATGTACTTTAAAAACGCCACAAAGGACAGACACTTAACAGGACCCGATACACACATTTTCTCAGTTCGGTTCCACACTGATCCCTACTGTAGATCAAGGCCATTCTGAGGTCCCACTGCACAGGCGTTTGTAAGACTCATGCTTTATTACAATGGAAATATTTAACACACATCATCTAATGTGGGTTTATAGGTACTACTGAAATAATACTCAAATAACGGGCACCCAAATCCGGTAGCACTATGGCCACAGTTCCACGTTTGGTGCTTAATTTCAGCGCCGCCTTGACTAAAGTTACTAACTTCACTAATACTCGGTCGACGAAGTCAGTGACAGCAGGTAGCATTAGCCAGATAGCTAACATTAAACTCATTCAAAATGCAAACAGCAAAACTGTCTAAAATATGGCAACGGTACCCATTCCTAGTAATAAAACAATATTGTGTGGGGTTTGCATGTGAAATGATAGAAGATGCATTTCGGAAATATAAATGAGCTTCCCACAGCCCTGAAAAGTTCCAAACTCTTGGTGCTGTATTAGGTATGGCGCACACCCCACCAAGTTACATACATGCCATCCAAATAGTATAGAATAAAATACAAAAAAAAACATTAAAAAACATTTTTTTTTAAAGCAGTAAACAACAACGATTTACAGACACAAGCTAAATTATACCCAAATGCAAGTTATTTCGTAACGTTTCGTAAAGTTTTCTAACAAGTTATAAAGTTACACTGCTAAAAATGCGCGCCCGGGAATAGGGCCCTGACGGAAAATGCTGGCAGTGGTGTAAGGTGTTCCGGGTGACATTCAGGACAGATTGTGTGTGCCGGGGACACGTTAGTTGTTTAGGAGGACAGCTGGAGGACCGCCCATCCGACAGGGTTACCTCAGAGTAATGAAAACTAGATCCTGGCTTTTCCACTGGCTGCTCGCTGGCTTTGCTACATCAAAGGCCTGGAGCCGAAAGATTGAGTACCCGATTTTCACCCCCTCAAAAGCACCCACCCCCTACACATGGGCGCACACACACACACACACACCCCTACGCGCTCACACGCGCACACACACACGCACGTGTATTACATGATGCACTCTGTGACCTCTGCTAAAGAAACCCCACCTCATCTTCACAAATCCCATCAAGACCACAAACCTGCTAATATTACTGAGCTTCTTTTTAATGCCTGCCCCACTCTCCCTGTGTGTGTGTGTGTGTGTGTGTGTGCGCGCTTTTTAATCCGAGCAGTGTTACACCTGCACAGACAACAGGGGAGGTGTGTGTGCGTGTGGGGCAAGGGGGGGATGGGGGGGGGGGGGGGTTGCCTAACCCAGCTTCTGTGCTCCACATTCTTTTCACACCATTATAAATCGGATAGTCCACCCCCTCCACTTTGCCTCAAAGAGGACTGCTAATAAAACTGAACCCTCTCTCGCTCTCACTCCCTCTCTTTCTGCACTGGTATAATTAAGGCAATTAAGTCTTCAGAAGGCTCTCAACTACCATTATACAGTAATTTTATGTTGCCTCCTGGCTTTTCAGTATATTAAAAGATAAAGGCATATTTTTCTTCCCTCGGTGTTTTGCTTATCTGTGGTAGGTTTTTTTTCCACCTATTTTTTTTTTCCTCAAGAGAGAGAGGGTGCCAAGACATTATTTAGATTCCCTGAATGAAAATAATCAAAAGATTTCCATCACGACATTAACCGTATAGTTGCTAGTGGTTTTTGTATACATACCCTCTCCTAGCCGCCTGTACTACCGCCTCATAGTTTCTTGGAAACAACATGTCACTCAATGCATCGCAGGCAAATGGGATTCGGGTGGAAAATACCAATCTCCCGGAGGGAGAAACAGATCGGCGGTATTGGGGTCATATAGTGTTTCGAACGCTCCGACGGCAGAGCAAAGCCGGAGCGGAGGAATGCTGCTAAACTGGAACTGCGCGTACAGAGCCAGGACTTCTGTACCAAAACCACCACTTTGATCTGACAGCTAGCCCACTTTCGCTTATTTAAAAAAAAGAATAAGACGAAAGAAATAACATCGCGAGGACACAAACGGCGCGCAAGACGTTTCCCACGTCGAAACAGTGACAGGGTTTGTTTAGGCTACACCATTAGCACCTATTTAGATGACACACTTATCCTCTGTTTACACTGAACACTTAGAAGAATTACAGAGCTTCAGGCTGTATAAATCCCAGCCCATCAGAACTTAAAAGCAAAACTTTTTCTCTCTCTTTTTTTTTTTTTTTGCACTCAAAGGTCTCTCCTCCTAAAATAAATATTTATAATGACCAAACGTTCTTTGGCACAAAACATGTTTATGGAAGTTGAAAAAAAAGAAAAAAAGCTTCAAGATTACACACATGAATAAAATAATTTTAAAAAAAACTCAGACACTTGATTTAGCCTCATATACATGCCTCAATATGGGTGGAGTTCCTGTTGTATTATATACCACAGGTATACACAGGTATGCCCCAGGTTCAGTCGTACATGCTTTCCAATCACTAAACAGCAAAGTGAAGTATGGCACTTTTGATTTTGTTGTGTTTTCATGAGGAAAAACCCACCCACAATTGGGAAACAATTGTATATGTTACAGCTATTATACTATATTATAGTATATCCCCCCAACCACATCAGAACACACTGTGCTAAACAGAGCAGCCTCTATTCACGTCGGCTCACGGAGGTGTCAGTTTCAGCAGCTAGCTACACGCGTCCTCCCTAGCAACCTCTCGTGACTCATGCTGTTGAGTGCTGAGCAGCGCCGGGCTTGCATTAGCTTTCAGCGTGGGCACGTTCCCCAAAATGAGCCAATTTAAATGCAGGTTTATAGGTGAACTGCGCTCGAATGCTAACCGCGTGTTGTTTTATTGCCGACAAACTTAACTAGAGTTAACTATAATTCAAGTTTGGCTCGCGAACAGAAACTTGAGATAACAGATAAAACTCTCATCGGAGTTGGGAGTTTGTAAAATAATGTGGAAAGTCAGAAATACATAGTCATTCATTCTTTTTCAGGTTCAATGTTTATTTATTTTTCTGCATCTAAAAACAGAACACAGACACAAAAATGCAACTATCAAACAGCAGCAGCAGGTATATCAGAGATGTGTGAAACTGAGGAATGTGTTTGTTTGAGAAAACATTTTTTATTTGAGTGATACCAATCGAGCAGCCAAGCCAGAATTGATTATTGTGATACCGCAGCACCAACCTAACTCAGTGGAAAACAATGGAGCAGGGCTACACATTCAGTTTAGCAACTGATCTTGGTGTAATACCGCGCCAAGAAACCTGATCAGGTGACGTAATTCTCTCGCTTTGGAAATCTCTCCTCTGAGAACTACATTCCCCTCTCCCAACAAGTTAAATCTCTAAGAACGAGCCGGGAGAGAATGCATTGTTTGGTATCATTTCCAGAGAATAGCTCAGTCCAAGGAGAAACTTCAAAAAAATTGCTCTTTCGGGAGAGCTAGTGAGGGAGAGTGTTAAATTTTACAGACCAAGACAACTACTTATGTAGTTATGTACTTACATGGTTTTGCAAGAGCTATAATGCAGAATCAGCAGCTGAATGACATTCAGCAATAGGTGAGCCAGATTCCCAAGTTTAGCTACCTTTGTTGGGAAGCACAAACTAGATTAAGCTGGTGGCGGCTAGCTCTTATAGAAAGGTATCTTGTCTGGTATCTTCTGATAACCTTTAAACAAAAATTATCATATTTAACACATTTGCTTGTCAGCCCATACTAAAGTGCACAACTGGATAATTGTTTTATTTAGATCAATCCAGGCAGCAATATTATTAGTGCCCAAAAAATGAATTTGTTGGCAGAAAAAAACAGCCAAGAAATTCATTAAGTGAACATTTTTGCCACTACATAGTGGCAGTTGACGGTTTCTATAGTGCAGTATATGATATACAGTATCTGTAGGATCTCATTGAAAATGCAAGCCTTGAACAGCCTTGAAACACTTGAACAGCCCTAAGGTCAAACGGTAAGCTCCGCCCATAGATGAAAGTCACCTATGCAACTGAAACATGATAAAAATAAACATGATAAATACTTTGTCATATTTATTATAAACTCCATCAGGCTGGGAATTCAAAGGCCAAATGTAGAGGGAACCAGGGCAAAGACCGTTAGCTAAAGTAGTACTCCACTGACCAACCAGCTCGCTCACTTCCTTCCAAGCCACTTGGAGCCGAAAAAAAAGAAAGAAATATATATATATAAAAATAAAAGAATTATAAAAACATTGTGTATGATTATCTTTGAGAGCTTTTTGATTTATGCCATGAAAACGTCCCACTTATCCTGCCGTCCCTTCCTGTCTGTATTTAGCGTGCCGAACAGCAGTCGCTATGCTTTGAGCTGCGGAAAAGGTTTACCTAATGAGTGGACTTCGTGTGCCCTTGAGTTTGAGGGAGAAAAACATTCTTTTTAAAAAGAGTAACCGCTTTCGACGGTTTAATATTGCTTCAGAGGCTGTTAAGAATTGACAGACACATTTCACTGGAGCCAAGGGGTCGTAATTTTACAATTTTAAAAGTTTTTTTTATAGACGTGAGAAATGTTTATTAACCACACAAAGCGGTAGAATTTTCTCGAGTACCTGCACTTGAACGGGAGTACACTTGCAGAACGACAGCCACAGAACAGCACTAAATCTGTTAGTAGTGCACTTAATTTCCATTGTTTATGTCAAGGTTGTTTCACATCAGTGGAAACGTGGGTGAAGAAAACTCTCTCCATTAGAGGAGAACTACTGTATTATATTATACATCATTTCTTCCATATTTGGTCCACTCTAGGTAGCAAAAATGTGAGATTGAGTAGATGAACCTTATCTGAGTAACTCCTGCTCATCGAAGTTTGGTTTGCCATTCTAAAACTGAAAACTGAATGCAAATTGGTTGCTGGCTCTTTAAAAAGCTCTAAAAGGCAAAAGCTATGACCTACTTTGAAGAACACTCTCCCTAATCTGCGTATCTCGGCAGAACGAGTCACCATTTCTGTGGGGTAACAACTCCGCAAACTGCCCGTCCTGGGCAATTAAAATTTTACGGGAATTGGGGGATAACTCCTGTGGACAGGTAAATCACCTCAAACAATTATGCAAAGTCTTCACTGTAGAATAAACAACAAAAACAAGTATATATGGATTAAAAAATAAAATAAAAAAAACACACCAAAGAGTTGTATTTAGATAGTGGCATGTCTCCAAAGCATACTAGACAAAGTTAGAGTTTTTGTTTTTGTTTTGTTTTGTCTGAAACAGGGCCTTGACATTTACCAAAGTTATTTATACTTCTCTCCATCCCCACAGCTCAGCTCCGGAGCGGAGTGCCACAAATGAGGTGTCAATCACGTTGGTGGCCTTGTGAAATAGTGCAGAATTAATGTTCAATAATTTCAGTCCGGGCTTCAGGAGGGGTTTGTGCCACACAGGTCTGGTTCTCGTTCCGAAAGTCCGGAATCATGCTTGGGGCACATTTTTTTTCCCCCCCCAAAGTTGTCGAAGTAGAGAAAAACAAATCAACAGACCTCGCGATTGGAATCCTTATCTGTTTGGGCAGAGCGAGGCCTAAAACGCACGGCATCTGAAACCAGCACACGTTCGTAGCCACCGGCAAAGCCCGGCGTCACTTTCCCTGCAGTGGAAGCAGTACACGGATTTCCCATTATCTCCGAGCGGGAGACATTTGAACTTCAAAGAGAAGGAAATAAATAAAAAATAAAAACTGTGAGTGAGGAATATGGATGTAGTGACCATTATGTATAGGCCAGTTGACCTTGTCACAGGCTTTTAGGAGTGTGAATGCTGTGTTTTTGACAGCTAAATGGAGGGGGGGCACAGGTGGTATCTTGTGGGAAATATGAATTCTCATCTTCCTCGTTCATTGGGGGGAAGGGGGGGGGGGTGTGCCCGATATAATGATGTCATTCACCAAAAACAAGAACTTTAGTCCTAGTCTGAAATCAGCATTGTTGTCTCTATATCAGCTCTGTCTCTATCTGAATAGCCACACAGAGGTAAGGGCCTAGGCGGGCTGTGGTTTAATTAACTGCAATATGACAGTGAACGAGATCCTTGATTCTGCGAAATAATACTCCTTCTTGCCGAGTCAACAAAATCTTAAGCTCTTCAACCAACTTTAATTGTGCAAGTAAGGCTCAAGATTCTAATGGTGATCCATTTTTAATTCCTTCTAGGGTAATAGGAAACTATTTTTCAGAAAAAGAAAATGTTCGAGCAAACATCAGCAATGAAGGCTGCCCCCTTAATTTCTGTTCATATCTGAGCTTCTGATTGGAAACTAAATTTAATTAACACCGCATTAGGTTGAGCCTGGAATACAGACCATATTTGCACCCGTAGAGAATCTCTTAAGATCTCATACAGTTTTCAATGAGTTGATCTATCGCCCTGATTCCATGCAATTGCTTTCATGCAGGGAATCAGTACACAGATCCAGAAGACACATGAACCCAGAGCTACTCACAAAATTGGGGGAGCATCAGTGCTAGTCTGAATATCTCCAAAAATAAGTTTAAATGCAAAAAGCTTTTTTCTTTTTCATCTACACACCAATGTTTATATGGTGCACTGCATACGCTATTAATTGACATATAATCGCATTGCAAACATATTCAAGTGGCGCATGAACAGAGAGAGAACAAGAATTCAGCTCCTCCTCTGCTTCCAGCCCGTCACATTTTTGGAGACAGTGGCAGGAGACGGTATCGCGCCATGCCCAGCCTCGGGACGGCTCGGGGCTGTTCACGAGTTTGGCAAGCTCTCTCACCGCTCTCCCAGCCCCTTCTCTCTATCCCTGTCGCCCCTCTCTCTCTCTCTCCCTGTCTCGCTTTCACTCACTCTCCCCTACCTTTCTCTCTCCCTCTCTCTCTTTCACTCACTCCCTCCCCTCCTCCCTACCTCTCTCTCTCTCCCTCTTTCACTCACTCCCTCCCTCATACCTCCCTCTCCCTCACACTCTCTCTCTGCCTCCCTACCTCTCTCTCTCTCCCCCTCCCTCCCTCCCAACTTCTCTCCCACCACCCCCCTCTCCCTACCTCTCTCCCCCTCCCTCCCTCTCTCTCTCTCCATCCCTACTCCTCTCTCTCTCTCTCTCTCTCTCTCTCTCTGCCCCAGTTCACAATGTGGTGTGGCTATTCAAGCCAGCGTTGCGTAACCAAAAGTTATACAATTGAGTTGCACCATGAATGTGTTGCGAGGGAGCACCTCCAGGAGACCCGGCAGTGCCACTTGGCAAGTGGGCGAGGGAGGCAGCGCCGGCCCACGTCAACACCGGGTCCAGCCTTAACCGCCTGTGTTCAGTTTGGGTCAGACTGACCCCTTTTAAACTTGCGGCAAAAAAAAAAGAGGAACGGCACTTCCGAGAGGCGCGTTTCGTAACCCCGGTGACGGTAACCGAGTGTCGATTCGGATCTCATTTTGCGTTTATACTTGCTGTACGTCCTCTGCATTTGCTTGATGACTTATCACCTACATGGTTTCTCTGAATATAATTAGCTGAAGATGAAAAATAATTGAGAATATCATTTCAAAACAATGAATGCCAATAATCTACCGTTTCATTTTAATTTTTCACAGATATGATTTATGCCCCGATGCCTTCCTACTTGTAAATTGTATAAATCACAAATATCAATTGATATAAATATAATGTATATCAGGTAATTTTGCAGAAATTTTATTTCCGTATTGCATTGAAACCCCAATAATAACCTGAGTATGTTTGATATAATCCCAGTTTCACAGGTGCTAATAAGTAAACAGAACACAGGGGTTTAAGTGATAACAAACGCACTTTAGATTACGCAGTCATGTGCGGACTGAATCAAATACAAGATGCTTTAAACGAAAAAACAGACAAAGCAAATGGGACATCAGCATGCTAATTCAATGAATGTTTCATGAGGCAAATGCTTGTCATTCCAAACACAAGAAAAGGAACCTTAAAGTGAGGAACATTCATGCTGGTGTTTAAGGACAAGGGTGGGCTCAATTTACATAAATAAGAATGCAGGAACAAGAATTTATGAGAAGAATTTTTTTTTTTAAAAACAGTCTTATGAGATGTCAAAAAGCATGTGCGGCATTTCCCAAAATGGAAAGCGATGCACTGAGAACTGCAAACGTGACTGTGCGAGGAACATTTCTCTGGAAACAGGCCGCTGTCTTTTAACTCATTCCCCTTCAAACACGTCTTCATGTTCCCGTGGTCTCCGGGAAGCTCCTCTTCATTAAGAACATGGGAAAGTTAGGCCCGACCTCTCATCGCACCTCGAAGAACAATGAAGGAATCTCGCGTTTAGCGGTCGAGCTTCGCCGAGCGTGCTCTCGCTGTCGGTGCGGGCGTCTGGTCTCGCCGAAGATTGATAAAGCACCTGCATCCTGGTCACACAACATCGTCAAGTCCACCGGGCCGCTCGGCGTGACATGCCCAGCGCTGGTGGCCGCGCTCCGATCTACCCGCACGCGCGGAGAGAGAGAATCACGAAAGATTCTCGCATGGACGTGCGCGCATTCATTCACAGAGCAACGCAAACACAAAACACGCACATGCAAACATACAAATGTGCCTGCACTCAAACACGTGCATGCATACACAATGCATACACATGCAAACGCACACATGCACGCGCACACCTTCATACACACAAGCACAAACAATACATACATGCATACATACACACACACAAGCATGCACAAATGCACACAAACACACGCACACACAGTTCTTCTTTGACGGTTCCCTTCGATGATTTTGCGTGATGTGTCAATCATGAATTCCATGCCTTGAACACAGGAAGTTAGCCTAGCTACTGTGCCACGCTCAAGACCTGACAGCAGCCAGCAGCTGCTAATCTGGCCAATCACAGCCCATCAGATGACCATCGATTGGGCCCTACGGAAAGGCCCAATCAGGGGTCAGGAATGGAAAACCGCTAATTAAATTTCCTCTCTCTTCTCCTTCGCTTGATTTTGTTGTTCTGAGGGGTCCACTTTTCCTTTGTAATCCACAGAGAGGAAAAAAGAAAACACTTCCTGTTGTTCCAGGTCTTCCATTTTTTTCTCTCCTCGGAAATAGCAGCAGGGACTTTTACACCCCCAATTCTTAGATGTAAAAAAAATAATAAATCGACAGTGTAAATTTGAGAATGAGTGTCTTGGACTTAACTTGGCTTGAAGCTCCTCACTGATCATATTTCTGTTATGAGAGGGTAATTAAGGGTAATTAAATATCCATGATAAGAAATAGTCAATAACGTGGATCTCAAGATCTGAACGTGCGAAGCCACGCCTCTTTGCATTTTCACTTTCAAACAAAAACACACGAGAGGCCTCCATCTCTACGTGGCTTACTGATTAACAAACAGCCTGCCGTCTGTTAATGAGAAATCCCCCCACCCCACCGCTCAGTCAATATCCATGTAGGGCAGGGGCAGGACTGGCATTTGATGTTTGGTATTAAAAAATTCAACCCCCCCAAAACACAAAAAAAAGGGGGGGGGGGGGGGGGGGGGGAGTCAGCCACGACTCCAGTGCCACCACTTCAGAGACAGAGATGGAAGTGAGGAAATGAGCAAAAACAGGAAGCAGGGCTGGATGTCTTTCGCCACACCAGCCGATAGCTTTGAAGAGTTTAAAATAGTCCCTGACATCTACGGCAAAGATTACGATAAGATGAAAGCATTGCTGACACGTAATGTAATGTCAGTGTGCAGCGGTGCCTACGGACTCGTCTCCTTCCTGGCCTGTTCGGAAGTACAGCTGAATGCCGTTAATTACAATTTTGAAAGCTTTTAATATTTACTGATGGAAAAAAAATGTACCCAGGACATTTGACATTAAAGTTATTAAGATGTTACAACAGCAGTTTTTCTTAGGTTAGGGGGCGTAAATTAAAACATTTGCAGCGAAGAACAGCAAAGAGCACATACTGTATAGCGCTACTTATGGTTTTGATCTGTTGCTATGGTTTTGCTATGAATAGCATAGGCCTGTTTGTAGAATTCCAGAAATCATTTTAGGTATATAACGATTAGCATAGTAACAGTGTGAATTCCTAACAAGATTATCAAGCTACCCAGCATTCCTAATAAGAGAGAATTATGGATAGTTCAACCCTTTGAAGAGTAGTGTTTTTGGAATGTTTTTTTTTTTTTTTTTTCAAAAGTCAGTGTTCTAGAACACTCCTTAAAATTACCAGTAGTGACGGTTACACCGGCACTAGAATGTTCAGTTAAGAACATTCTAATCACATTTGTGATCTCACACCTAAAAGGGTTCATGCTGGGCCCTCCTTATCCACTCCCGACACATACAGGCCTGCTTCTTTCCACGTGAAATCAAACCACGGGTAAATAAAAAAAAATTAATATTCTCATTGACGGTTAAAATGTTTTTTTTTTTTTTTTTTTTTTTTTTTAAGTAGCGCACTTTAATACGGTTTACAGAAGGGAGGGAGAAGGGCGAGATCTGGCTGCAGTAATTCGGCAGGTAATTTCAACGGCTCTAATTAAAGGACCGCGCATTCTACCGTCTTATTTTTCTAATCTCGCCCTCCCTTGAAGCCGCCCCAGGGACCGTGTCTCTGCTTGCATGAAAGGCCTTTCGTCTCGCTGTGTAATGGTATCCTCGCTCGGAAAAGGAGCGTTTCTCTCTGGGCAAACACCGCAGCAGGTCAGGACTCGGCCTTCAAACTTCAGAGCCCCCCCTCCCCTTTTCCGCGAGAGCGCTTAACCCTTTACGTGCCTGCTGAAGTCTCGAACTACAGCGAAATTAAGCAGGGAGAAAAAAGGGCTTAAATTTAAATCTCGTCAAATCGAATCAAATCTTAAACGTATTTATACAGCACGCAAAGCATTTGTCAGATGGTTTTACGAGTACAATTCAGGTCTGGAAACAAATTTGTTTTTGCCTGGTAAATGCCTGGAAAATGAAGAAGTGCACCATGGACTGTGTTCAAAGTTACCTAAGAACTGAAGAGTGAATAAGCTCAAGTAATTATACGGTGCTACTGCACCTAGACACCTTTTAAGACCTTCGTTAAAATGCAAATGACAAATAATTGTCATACTCTAAACGAAACTAGTTTCGACCTAGCCCTGTGAGCTGGCTAACCAGTCAGATTGCACAAACAAACATACTCAGCATTACCTGACAAATCAGTGTGGAACTGGGTCATTTTAAAACACTTTTCATCTTTTCATCTTACTCAAATATAGTAGGGAGGCCCAGGCTAGCCTTGCCAGCACTCTGAACATTAGACTCCAACTGCAAACTGAATGAACCCAACCCTACACCAGCAAAAGACCAGTTGGGAGTCCCAGTCTGCAGTGCCTTTTACTAAGCTGTCTGAAATCGTGTGCTCGATTGAAACCCATTGTATCCGGGTTAATTTTGTCTTAATAAACAAAAATCTTTAATCAATCCATGAATGAAAAAGCATAACTCTGTCTTCATAACCAGCAGTCCTTAATGAATACATGAATGAGAAACCCTCATTTTGTCTTCATAGACAGCGATCCTTAATCAATACACGACCGAAAAAGCCTGCTTTCATCTTCATAAATGCCAGTTCTTAATCGATACATCACGTTTCATTACTAGCCAACTTTGTAATAATAACGACTGTGTTCATGTTGCTACCTGGTGTGATGCTATCCCAGAATTCTCCCATAAATTCTAAACCCTTGACTCAGGCAGAAGCCTCCCTTTGTTTTAAGCCCCGTGTAATTTTCGCAGGCCCACTGGTTGGAGGGGAACGGCGCATTAAAGGAAACCAGATCTCCTGATTAAAAGTACGTATGAGCGCATTTTTAATTAAAGGCGAAGCAAAATAACAAGCGGCATGCGTACAGGAGGCGCAGATCAAAAACATTTGTTCTGTCGTCAGGTGGGAAAACAAGTTCAACTAGGAACTGCTGGTTCGCCTTCCAATTAAGGAGAGGAAACATAATTACACCCCAGCTTTTGAAAGCGCCCTCAGAAACGCAGCCTGCTTCTGCGATGAGTCATCCGCAGCGAAACCGCGTCACGTTGCTAGAAGGACATCCAAGTTCATTAAAGTGAGGCTTTTTTGGAGACGTGCCCCAGTCATTACCTAACCCTGTGTGCGACACACCAGCGCCTGTCTGTTCCACGCGAAGCCTCTTTTTTCACGTTAGCCTAGCGCGATACACCCCGGGCACACCCGACGGCGGGCGCACAAAAAGACCGTCTCGTCGACGTGCTGGGCGGAAATACCGCCGCGTTTTAACGCCCGTTCATACCCTTCGCCCAGTCCCGCGCCTTGGCGGCTCGCTACGGCGAGGTTATAGCGCTACCTTTCAGATACCCCTCCGGGGAGGGTAATAAAAAATTGCCCTCAAGCAAGCCGTGTTCCGTATCACCGAGCGATAAACGTAACGAGGAGCTGCCAAAACCGCGATCGGGCGACCCCCGAGGCCCTAGTTAGTATTCCACACGCAAGCGTTCGTGTGGACGGATTCCAATCAGAACTGAGGAGGAGGAGGATGAGGAGGAAGAAGAAGGGAGGGAGTGGTAAAGGAGGCGTTTACAGATTGGTTGGAGAAGTTTTGAGGAGGGCTGGATCCTACACGTCTCGTAAGAAACGTTTTACAGGAGAACATTACGCTGTGATACAACCACTCAAGGGTCTTATTGATCCTGAGGTTTAGAATATAGACTCTAGTCTAGTCTAGTCGGGTTGCCAGGTGCGCCCGCCACATCCCCCTTTGCCAACTCTCTCCCACCTGTTGAAGGCCTGACCTCTTCCCACCATTAGCTCAACCTCATAGGTCACAGCTAGACCCAAACACCCTAGTCACTAACTCTCCCCCCCACAAACCCTCTGACCAAATATCCCCTGCCCCCCTAGTCACTAACCCCCCCCAACCCCTTGAGTCACTAACACTGCCCTCCCACAACCCTCTAGTCACTAACCCCCAACCCCCCCCCCCCCCCCCCCCACCAAACCCCCTAGACACTAACGTCCATAAAGGTTTGACATCTGCTACCATATACACAGCCTTCTGACATCACCACACACAGCGTTTCTGCACATAGTTTTTTTTTTCCTCCCGCCTACCGCACACGCACATGGCAAACTTTCCCCTAATTACCTCCACAAATGAAAGAGGATTTTCTTCCCCTCCCCCCCCAAAACACAGTATCCGATTTAATAGGAATTAAAGAAAAAAAAAGTCATAAATCTGTGTTGAGAGAGGGTTTTGGGAATTTAAGAGCTCCAGTTCACCCACACTCATGCAAAGACGCAGTCCGTTTGAAGATTAATCATTTATTTCCCTTTCCAAAAAAAAAAAAAAAAAAAAGTCCACCTCTACGGTGATGCACTGTGGTTTCTCTCCTTTTCATTTCCCCCCTCTCTCTCTTTTCTCTTTCTTCTTAAGTCCCTGTGGTTCCTTTCTTTCTTCCTTTCTTTCTTCTTCCTCTCTACTTCTTCTTCTCCTTCTCCTCCCTTTTTTAATAGGGGCCCAGGCGGTGTGAAGTATAATAATGGTCATTTTGCCTCCCCATTGAAAGCCGGGGCAATGCCGCCCAGGGACGGCTCACTTTGAGCCACATGACACAGGGAGCTTCCCAGTGACCATGGCAACAGGCTCAGTGGGCTCCCAGCCCTGTGAAGCTGTGATTTCATACCCTGGGCCGGGCGGACAAAAACACGGCCCACAGGGAGAAGCTCTGCCGGCGAAGAAAAAAAAAGAAACCAAAAAAAAAAAACAACGCTTTGGCTCCCCGCTATGAAAATCCGCCGCAAAAATTTCGGCATATTGAGGCGAACGCAAACATGAAAAATGGAACCAGAGAGGCGAGGCTCCGCGTTTAAAAAAAAAAAAAAAAAAAAAAGCTTCAAAAGTTCCCCCGCTTGTTTTCCTAGTGTGAGGAATGGGATTGGAGGGGGGAGTGTATTTGTATGGTGAGGGAGGGGGGGGGGGGGGGGGGGGGGTGTGTGGGTGGATGCGGGTGGGTTGGGGGGTTTGTGCATCCTTAGTAACCATGACCTATCAACCCATTCAGTGGCTCATCAAATAAACAAATACTGGGGTCGATCAGCTACAACTACAATGACCAAACTAGAGTGAAGCACCACGCAGATGAACTGGGGGAGCTGGGGTGAGCCTATATCAACGGCGGCTACGGATATAGGGTGTCTCCCATTCAACACACCCAGTGCATATTGGGAAAAAAACCGAGTAGCATAATGAATGTAAACAACAGCCATGTGCGGTTTTGCTATGCCTGGGAAAGAATCTTTGACCTCTTTCTCAGTTTCATAACAGATAAAACCATAAATATTATGTGTCCATAAAAAAAAGAAACAGAATGGTACAGAAATAGCTGCTTTTAATCTGTACAAAGGAAACTGCTGACTGCGCGTGTGTTTAGCATGATGCTTGACCCTCCGAGCCAGATACTAGTCTGGAAAATGTAGACACTACATGCAAAATTATAATCCCTGCAAAAAAAAATCGTATTAATTTTTTTTTAATTAAAACTTGACTGGATCTAAAAGACGGATCACCGATGCAAAACAGCTCTTCTGGTTTCAAAGCAGAGCGGCACCTCTCTCTCAGACTGAGGCGGCTCTATCGATCGGAAAACCGCCATTATCTCTCTCTCTCTCTCTCTCTCTCTCGCCCACAGTAGGGCGACAAGACTGGGACCGTCGATATGACAAACCGTCCCTTCAGCGAACCGTCTGCAGGACGCTCCGCACATCAATCCAGGGAGCGCCGAAACGACTTCACGCCCAAACCCTCCCCCTTCTTTGAGTCGAAGTCGCACGGCGGTAATTCTGTCTACACTACAGTCAAGTACGAGCGACTGCTGCGTCTGCAATGCCACCAACGTGGCAATTACAGGCATTACAGCGAATTCCAACTGGGGCTCGAGAGCTGAAAAATATGCCTCTTTCAGGAAGAAGAAAAAAAAGTTGATAGCAGCCAATCAAACAGGTTTTTGCATATGATTGATGGCTCCCATCGTTCCCACCATGCCCTAATGGGGGAATGTGCTGTTCTTGCCGGCAACCAGGTGATTTCCAACCCCCACCCCCCTTCCCACATGGGAACCTTCTCAGGGGAAAACATTCCACGTTCGGGGAAAAAAAAAAAAAAAAAAAAAACTTTATGAGTGCTACCGCTCTTATCGGCCAAATTAATTCATTTTCGTTTTACGCAAAATTGTGTCTGGCAGCTTTTTAAGAGCCCTTACAGAGTCATGTTTTCTTGGTGCGTTTTTCATAAGACTCCATGGATGAAGCACGAGATTGGACTCCAAAAGCAGACTTTGGTTAATTATGGTGTCCAGCAGCCAACCGCTCAGCGAACAGCCTTCACCAGCTCGAGAAGACCAGCGGAATGGCGGGAAAACAAATGCTCCTCGACCGTAGTTTTTGACTTTGCGGTCTGTTCCCAGACAGAAGAAAAAAAAAGATTCCGAGACCCATTATTCAAAACGAAAAAAAACTCAAAAAACAAGTTGCACAAGGCATGAGACTAAAAATACGATTAAACCCAAGGAATGAGCGTGGTATGCCCAAACAAACACAAAGTTTTCTCTTCGGTTCCTTTTTTTTTCAAAAATACACGTTGACTTGTTTCAGAAACATCACACCTTTTTTTAAAATGCTTGCGTCAGTTGATGATAATTCTGGATAATTCCGAGGTAAATTACCAGCTTTTCTTCTGCTTTCAGAGAAATGTTGGCCCTCAAAGGAAGTGATAAGAGAACATCAGCAGTCCGCCATTTGCTGTGAAACATCCCTGACCCTTGACACCGACGTTATGAAAACATCGAAACTTTCCCTTGGAGTCCTTCTCCATTCCCCGCCGTACGCAACGCATGCTTCATAACGCTCGAGGTGTGCGTCCGTCGACTACGACTGCAGAACGCCTGAAAGGCCTGCGAACAAAGACGCCTTGTCTTCCATCTTTAAAGCCCCCCCGTAATATTTAAGTTCAAATGAAACGTCCATCACGCTTACTTTGATCTAGCAGAGAAACTCGGTTTATTAACTGGGGATTAGCGCTATCGCTGTGCACCTGTTCGCGGCTGCAGATACACTGGAGCAGCGGACTGTTTGCCCTCTGAAAACGCGGGGTTCTGTCGAGGATCCAAAGATAACCCAGCCAAGCAAAAAAAAGGCTAAAAAAAACTCTTAAAATGTCAAATATATGGGGAAAACATCAAAGAAAGGCGGCATCAGCTCTTAATAGAAAATAGAGTAGGATGGACTGGCAGGTCTCTGTTTAATTGCAGAGAGAGATCATATCTCTGCTTATTCTAAACTCGACAGTCACCCCTCCACCCACCACCACCCCACACACATCCCTCCCCTACCCGCTGATGGTAATTAAATCGGACCCCAGACTACGCGCTCATTCACTCCAGAATGACAGAGCACACAGAGGTGCAGGATGGGAACACCTTGGGTGCTAGCGCCACTTTGGCGCTAAAACGGCAGACGGGGGGTCATTACTTCTCAGACCCGGCCACAGGCACATCAGCAGCCCTCCGAGCGTTCGATGGCAGGTCATTTAATCTGGAAGCGTCTTTGATTAATCTCGTCTGGATGGATAAACGGGGTGTGGGGGAGGGGCGGAGGGACATCCTTCTAAATGAAAACGCTCTTTAGATGGCGAGAGCAAGTAGGATAACCCGCCCGATTTCTGACACACCTGTGTCTCTCGCTTCCTGGCCTACAGGAGATCGGGCAGAGAAGGTTTCTGAACAGCCAATGAGAGCGCATCCAAAAGTTGTGCTGCCTTTCAGGGGTGTGGAAGGCTAATGCCGGTTCATTTTCCGAACAACCCTACACATGCCCAATGAGATTTGAGCATTCCCAAGGGCACATGCCCTCAGGCTGTACATCAGTGGTCCACGGTCCTGGTCCCGGAGAGCCGCGGGGTCCGCTGGCTTTTGGCTGTTACTCAGCACTTCGAGCAGCACAGCAATCGATCAGTTAAAACCGCCGATTGCAAGGCTAACTCGGATCACCCGGTTTCTTGGGTCTGAATCGGTTTCTGGTCTTAATGCAAAAAAAAAAAAAAAAAAAAAGAAAAAAAAAAAAAACCAGCAGACACTTTGGCTCTCCAGGACCAGGATTGAGAATCACACTGCTGTACATTATAAAGTAAGTTCCGGTTGGCAAACTCTTTCTGAACTGTGGTGAAGGAGGGCTGACTTTTGGGCTCCAGGCTTGTGGCCAGTCCCTTTCCCCCCTTGCCCTCGTTTCTCACAGCCCTCCTCCTTTTAACATCTGGCCCTCTTCCCTGGCTTCGCTTCCGGACCCCATCCCGACCCCAAAGCCTTCTCCGAGCCGAGAAGGAGAAGCCGTTGGCTTTGTTCTGTCCTTAGCCGTAGCAACGTCACGGCATACAGGCTCCGATTAAGCGGGGAAAAACCCAGGCGGGTAGCCTCCATGACGTACTAATCCAGAGCGACTTACACAACTTTTTACACAGCATTTACATGGCATCCACTTGTACAGCTGGATGTATACTGAAGCAATGCAGGTTTAGTACCTTGCTCAAGGGTACCAGGACAGTGTCGAACGTGTGACCTTTAGGTAACAAGACCAGCTCCTTACCCATTATGCCACACAGCCGCCCCCCGGTACCCATACCGGTTTGTGCCAGTCTTGGGGCACAGAGAACCCTGACGTCCTCAGCCCCCTCTGTGGGAGAACAGGGAAAATAAGGCCCAGGCCCAGGCCCCTCCCCTCCCCCCCCCCCCCATTTTCCCGCCTCCGTCGTCAGAGGCTGATGTAATTGGAAGACCCGAAATGGCAGCGAGATGAAAGCCCATCTGCGCTCGCCGATGTGTCAGTTGGGCTAGCGCATCGCCTGAAAGAGAGGATATCGCGCTGGCAAGACGACAAAGGACACGGAGGAGGGGGGGGGGGGAAGGGGGGGGGGGGGTTGAGGGTTTCATGTTCCGATCCTGCCGCCGATTCTCACAGGGGGAGGGGCCCGGCAGTGGCATTTGCCCCCCGGCCTGTCAGAACAGTCCCACGTGCAGAGAAAGGGTCGTAAACTCAAAGGCCTGTAAAATAACGACGATATAGCACGATTCGGCCCATTTGGCTTTTAGACAACATAATAAAACCATTTCTGAACCAGTGCCAGTGTTGTACTGGTCCTGTCTCTAGATAAGGACAAATAAATACAGACATGTAAGATGGATTGTTATTACTATTATTATTATCATTATTATAAATGATAATAATTATTAATAATTATTATGTCTTGTTTATCTGAATACTTTCAGCCGAGGGAGAAATAATAATAATGATAATAATTTGTGTTGTTTTATAAGTTCTTCGGGCTAAGTAGTTATGAAAAATGCAACGATAAGCAGAGGGTGCATGTGAACACAAATAGCTTCTTGGGAAAAAAAAAAAGAAAAAAAAAAAGAAAAAAAAAAAGAGTTCACATCAAACTGCAAACTGCGCGCAGTCCGGCATCCGGAAGGTTCTCAGAGCGGAGTCACGCAGCAGCGCGGCGTTTGAAGTGCGGCGGCGGCCCTCTGGAGAGCAGCTCCGCTTCCAGAGCGCAGCCGGTAGGAGGGGTGGAAGGTTAATGACGGCTCAGCTCTCCAAGGAGGCCCAACAGGACGCTGGGGAAATAACAGCGCGCGTACACGCGACCCGGCCGCCGCCGCCGCCGCCGCCGCCAATCCGGGGCTGTTACAGGAAGCAGGGGCGGGCAGCCGTCCCGCTTCCCAACCCCCAAACCCCCACCCCCCCCCACCATGCCATCATCAGCTCAGCCCGCGTCTCCATGCCAACCGTCTCACCCAACCCCCGCTTTGCTACAGACCAGCTCCCCCCCACCACTCCCACCCCTCACCCCAATCTGGGGACACAGGAGCGACCGCTCCCCCCCCCACCCCCCCGATTCCCACTCTCTTCTTTTAAAGAAGACAGAGCCAGGGAGGAAGTGCCAGCTCAGGTTCAGACAGAGGCCAGCGGGCACGGCGGCAGGCAGGCAGGCAGACCCAGGCGGGCGGAGGGATACGCGGCGCGGGGCGGAAGGATACGCGGCGCGGGGCGGCGTGACTCGGTCCCCGCGGCACCCGGCTGGAAGGGGCATTTCAGGTTGTCTGGCAGAGGAGGCTGGGAAACAGGCCTCCAGCTGCGACTGTCTCAGCCGGGGGTTCGGGAAGATGAAACAAAGCCCCCGCCCCACCACCCCACAACCCCCCCCCCCCCCACTCCTCTAATTATAACACCGCTCCTAAAAATGGAAATCATTTTCTCTGTTATAATGAGATCACTGATGCCAGTCCAAAAGAAAAGAAAAAAAAAAAAAAAACTTCCCAAAAACGACCCGGTCCTCATCCCAGCCCCCCTAAGAGGGTACACATCTTAAATGAGTGCGCCGTCCCGATCGGGCGAGGCCTTCCGGCAGCAAAGATGGGGCTTTTCGAAACATGTAGCGCCAGGGCCGCGTTCAGTCCAGTTAGCACGCAGTACGCAGTCACCTGCTACTCAAAGCACGGTCCTGCTGGTTCTCCACCCTCCATTTACCTGGGAGTCACGCGTGAAGACAGTCTGGCCAATCAGTAACACTAATGGTTCAGCTAATTACCCGGGAGAAAAGTAAAAACCAGGGCCGGATTTGGATTCGAGAGCCAGATTCCAGCATCCGTGCACTTAAGAGAAAGTGCACCATTAGCATTTCTGCACTCTGCATGGGCTCCTTCAATTATTAATAGTTGGCCTCTTTCTGTCACCAAACACCCTCACAATAGATTAGATGGTAGTTCTGTTATTGTCTGGGGACAAGGGGAAATATACCATAAAAGAAGAGTTAATTAAAGAATGATAAAATGCTCCTGGAAGGAAGATGAGTTGGGGGAGGGAAGGTTATGCTCTTATCATTTTTCTCAACCAAAAAAGAAATATAGTGCAAAAAGCCTCACATCATAAATCTGTTCCCACGGCAACCAAGGGTGGGACTTCAGCACGACTGGCGATGCCTTGATTGAACCAAGTAAAAAAAAAAAAAAACAAGCCACCTGCTCTGTTCTGGCACCTCCCACGTGACTGTGTCCCTCTCATTCCTCAGCCCTTAGTTCAGCAGGTACAACCGCAGGGTTCCTCTCCCCCTTTCTCTCGGCCTCTCCCTCGCTGCCTTGCTCTGAAGGTCTGTCCAGGCCACGGTCACAGATGAAGATGGCGGAGGAATTCCACTCCAGACTCCCAGCCCAAAATATGCCCCGAAAATTCCACAGGCGCGGCATTCCGATGCCCCAAACCAGCCAATCGCGTGGGTTGTTTGCTTAGAGAAAATTTCAGGGATAATGTGATTAAGGAAGCCAGTGCGAGAGAACAAATTTCTCCCCCTTTGTCCCGGCCGACTTTTAGCCAGCCGACACCCACCCCTCCCTCCTCCCCACCCCCCCTCAATCTTGCCAGACTGAGATCGCCCTCTTCCCATCCTTCATCAGCTCTCATCCCATTGCTCCCTTCTGGAGACACGCTGTTCCCAGTTGTCCATACTTACCGTTCTAACCCAGTGCTCTTTCAAGCCAACTTTCTGAAATCCACCCCTGGATTTTTCAGAGTGACCCCAACGCTTTCGGGGGGTTACTTCACTCTTGGCTAGCTCAGTGCGCCCCATCCCACCCGCCCCCCCGCCCACCCCCCGCATTTCCTGCCCCGCTGGAAAACCAAAAATAAAACCCCCGTGTGATGTAGGTCCAAAGCGGAGAGACGGTAATCCCGGGGATTTTGGTAAAGAAACGGGGGGGGGGGTGCTTACCTTGCCCAGGACGGTGAGGCAGCTGGGGTCCAGCGCGGGCTGCTCCAGCTTCACCACCCCCACCCAGCCGTACTCGTACAGGTCCTCCTCATCGTTGTTGTTGCACAGTCCGAGAGGGTGCATCTGAAACCACGGAGAGGGCGGTCAGGCCGACGCAGAGCAGCGACGTCACCGAGGACAGACAGGCCACCGCGTTACAGTTACCTCTGCTCTAGCAGACGCTCCACAAACACAGACTAGGCCAGGGGGGTTTAAAGTCTTTACTGATCCAGGGACCTCCACCCAGGCTCTAAGCTACCCAGGGGCCCCCATCATATGTTAAAAGGGGTTACATTTCTTAAAAGTTTTTATATTTTTAAACATTTTCCCATATGTACATAAAGTCATTGAATATGAAGTCTGGCACAGATCCCCTGTTAAAAACCCAGGGACTAGTTAACAGCACTGCTAGCTCAGAGAAAGTACTGTCACCTCTTCAGAGAACTAATGTAATGTAACAGGTTAATTATGCCAAATATACATTCAGAAAAACACAAGAAAGGTATCACATATACCCACAACTTTCAAAAGAAAATGGAGAAAAAACACATTTGTAGCCAGTGGAAGTCTTACTGACCATGATACAAGTATCCCATGCTGCTAACATATGTCACAAATGGCAAAAACACAAGTTGAACACCTGTAAGGCATGCTTTGCACCTGGTTGTAGATGTGGTCTTGTTTCCATTCTAGGACACAGAGAAACATATTCCCATTTGCTCAACTGTGCTAACTAACTAGCCTTCAAGCTAAGTGTGACGTGTTCGACAAACTCACTGAACTTTCCCCACAGCGAGAACACGTTGCGAGAAGCACATTCCCATTTTCTCATTTTCCCACTTGCTAATTTGTGCTAACTAGCTATCGCACGTTCCTTCCGGCTGAGTTAGCTTGTTCTCACAGCGACTTTGTCAAACACGCTACTGCCTTCAAGCCAAGCGTTAGCCCGGCCCCCCCCCATCCTCAGATGAACACGGTCGTGTGGCCTTATGGGTAATTAGCGTTCGGCCGGCTGATCTGTGGGCCGCTGCGAATCTGGTTTTGCGACACGGTGTGAGCCAGGGTGCGAAAACCATCAAGATGGCGCATGACAGCATGTTTTTCCCTGTTAGGTAATAGCTGGTTGTGAACACCACAAGGGGGGGGGGGGCATGTGACAAGTGCGTCGGCCTCTAGGAACGGTTCGTTTCTCTACGTGCTCGACTCTACCCCAGACCTGGAACAGAAGCACCATCAAGATGGCGGCCTGACGATGTTCGGTGACATCGCGTTGACGATGTGTGTTTTTCGGGTTAGGTAACAGCCCGCTGTGAACAGCACAGATGGGGTGACTGACAGCGTGTTGTTTTGCTGGTGTCACTGCTGCGGCTTTCTTTCTCGGCCAATGCTCACGCCACGACTGACGTTTCAGACGTCAGCAACATGGAGCACGACGATAGCTCCAGGTTACAAGGATGCGAAACAGAAAGTGCTGGACGCGGACACTCCAGATGGTAAGTGGCGGCGTGTTTTTCTCTTGTAAATGGCAGCTGCTTTCTGTTTCTCTCTCACCAGGCTTCATATTCAACAGGTTAAACCACCTCACTACCTGGGCCCAACCACACTTCTGTCTGTGGAGGAGGTAGCACAGTGGCTACTGAACATACAACCAGAACATAATTCCATGTTCCATTCTAAGAAAATTTATGAAATGACCAATAATGAATTTTATGGCGACTACCGACCTAATGAATGACGAAATACACACATAAAAAACGAAAAATATAAGCATATACCTTATGAACAGATACTATAACCACCTCTAGATCACTCATAGCAGTTGTGTGAAGGCACCTTTGCAAGGTCAGAACTGAATCAGTTCAACACAATTTGAAACCCATCAGACCTCAAAGCCCAATCAATAAAAAATAAAAAAACTGTTTGATTAGGCGCAATACAGTGTGTAAGAGACTTAAACTGCCCTTCTGCCGATAATAACGTCCAGCACGGACTTGTCTCATTTCGCACAAGGTTCTCGTCTGGTCGACTTAAAGCGTTAGAACTTCAGAAGAAAAATGCAGGAAGGGAAAAAAAAAAAAAAGGCAGAGGGAAGCTTTGAGGCTCCCTCTTCAAACACATACCAGTCATAGTCTATCATAATATCTCAAGTGACCCCTTTTCCTTCAGGCCACAAAATTACCCTCCATCTCGCCACAAAGCACACAGAGCAAGAGCGAGAGAGCGAGAGAGAGAGAGAGAGAGAGCAAGCGAGTGCAAGAGAGAGAGGGAGGGAGAGAGAGAGAGCAAGCAAGAGAAAGAGAGAGGGAGAGAGTGAGAAAGTGAGACGGCAACAGAAAAAGAGAGAGAGAGAGAGCCGATTACCAGCAAAGAAGGCAGACATGACAAATGCTGACTCACCCGGCAGGCCCAAGAGAGGTGACCAGACTGTAATTAAGGCTAACGTATGCCTAGCCTACAACTTCCCTCTCCTAGTTTTCTTAATTTTTTTTCCCCTAGTGAAAGTTCAGGCATTGAAAAAAGAGAAGTGTTTTAATTAGTTGCTGAACGGATGAGGCGACAGAGTCCATTTTCCCTCGTGAGGAATCACACTTTAAATGCTCTCTGAGCCGTTTGGAGAACCGCTGCATCTTTCTTTATCAGTGCGGTCGATTACCGTTTCATTTTCCCGAAATGAGAAGTTCAGCTCGGGCTCTGTGAGTGATTCAGCTGAACGTACAATGCTGGCATCGGTCATACAGCAAGACCCCGTCACTGAAGAGCCCCACTGCTTGGGACGCGAGGGATCCTCGCCTTAGACGCAACATCATGTCTGGCTTTGATAACCAAGGCCCTTTAGATCAACGACTGAGTGGAGACTTCATTGGCAGGGACCGATAGGGCAGCAGGTGAAAGAAACAGCTAGAAGTAGGCTATGGCTTTCCGGTCAGATGGAGAGGTCTCAACACACCTGCTCTTCACTTGTATTCTAGGAACAGCCCTTCCTGTAGGGCCCTGCCAGCTTAGAGGAGTGACGTATTTCACACACACACACACACACACGCACACACACAGAGACAGATGCACATGCACACGTGCGCACACACACACACACAGAGCCACACAGTTTATGTTGGAATCACAATCGTGAATAGGCTTGACCTGCATTCACCGAGTAGATCCGATTGGTCAGAAAAAGACTGGTTAGGTCCCAAGAAGTTCGGCGGGTTTACTGCTCTGAAGCGATCTGCTTACACCAGGATTGGACCAGAAAGCTACAATTCTGGCACATAAAACCAGCAATGAGGCTACTCATAAAGAAACAAAATAAATAAATAAATAAAATCTGGAAGATTAAGTGAGGCTTAAAACCAGCCGCTAGCATCGGGTAGAGAAAGAAGTGGGTACTTTCCCCCCTCTAATAGCCCAAATTGGATTAGCCCCACTGAAAGCAGCTCAATGGCTGAATCCGGGCGTCCCGTTTCAGGGCAGTCCCTTCCCACAGTGGGGCTGGGGTTCCCCGTTATTTTGCATTAAACGTTGCCGAATTGACCCACTGGCATTTATCCTATTAGCCCACTGACCACGCAAAAGCCCCCTCCCTCCCAATAAACCAGCTTTGTGGCGCCATGGTCCCCCCCCTCCCCCTCCTGGCCTTAGGACCAGGGGTGACCCCCGATGACCTTTCCCACTCTGACCCCCCCCGAACCCCACTCCATCACTTTGGAGGTTTTCTGGGCGAGCAACAAGCCAATTGAAAAGGCATTCACAATTTGCCTTCTCATCTCCACCGGCCCAAAGGCAAGAGGGGGGGAAGACTGGGCGAGAGAGAGAGAGAGATGGGGTGGGGGAGGGGAGGGGACAAGGGGGGGAGAGAGAGCGCTTTCGCCCACCTCATGTGTGTGCAAGCGACCGGACCACACGCCCTCCTAGTACAGTGAAAATGTTGAGCACCATTAATGTACGAGGAATTTAATCCCCCCCGCCCCCCCCCCCCATCATCATCATCATCATCAAATATTTCCAACCTTGGGAATCGAGCCCCATGTCCCTCAGACATCAAACTATCCCATTTTTAGATCAGAGCACTGACGCGTCAGCTTCGATTCAATATTCAAGTGGTCCCTTCATTTCAAAGTATAAATAACATACAGCAGAAACACATTCGTTTTCCACACGTCGTGATGGTACAGCTAATCCTTTTTTAAGAGCGCTAAGCCGTCTGCGCTGTCTTCCTTCGGAAAAGTGATTGTTTAACGATTTAAATATTCATTTGAAATTCAAGTGTCTTCGAAGGAAAAACAGCAGGCCCTCACGGATACAAAAGAATTAATTAGTACAAGATGTCTAATCAGAGCGATACAGTGACTTTAACATTTTTAATGAGAACACTTGTGTCGACAGCTGGTATTTTGGGGAAGCCATGCATGCCATTGGGACTTTTAATAAAATGAATCAATTTTGGATTGGTTTCTTCCCTCACTTTGTAACTTGGTTAAAAAGAACCCAGGATGGTACCACAAAAAATAAATTCCCAAGAAAATATTTAGCTGGACATAGCTACCAAGTATTTACAAATGAGCCTGGAAAGTTGCCTTGATGTGTGTGCGAAACTCAGCAGTTCATTTTCCAATCTCATTTTTTTTCTCCAGAAAGCTTCAAGCCGATTTTTCAAGCCCCAATTGCATAGATGCGTTAAATAATTCAAGCCTGGATTTAAGCACGTGACTATTTTTGTTCAGTCCTAGGTGCACTTTATGGGTACCCATTACACGTGTTATGTGTCACAGTGCCAAAGAAATTCATAAAACCCTGTAGGCAGGAATGGTATGTCTCAGTGAGAACAGTTTGATCTTTGGGGGGGATGTAGGCCAGCCTAGAGTGTTTGAGGAGCGCTCATTCAAGGCCAAGCGGTATCACTTATGTAGGGGGGACTCCCTGCTTCCCAAATGTAGGGACAGCTGTTGTTTTCCTAAACCCGGGACCAAGGGGAGATTTGGGCTGGGGAACGCTTAGGAACTGGGGCACAAACGATTCGGAGTACGTTTCACCGCATGTAACCTGAAAATTCAAGGGTAAGAAATTAATGAATAAACTAAGAGCATCCAACAACAATGAAGGAGAAACGTTTGCTTTTGGATAAGCCAAATTTGCTGGAGAGACACAACTATTCTGACTTTTACATTCATGAGCCAACACCAGGCCAGTCCTCCAGAACCGATCATCTACTCGACTTCCCCTTGACACAGAGTAACTCAACATTACATTACATTATCGGCATTTAGCAGATCTTATCAAGAACGACTTACGCAGATGACATTTTCACGTAGAATCCATTAATGAAGCTGGACATTTCACAGATGCAATTAAGCTTGAGTAGCTCACTCAAGGGTCTAACGATAGCCGTGAGCGCAAAATCAAACACACAACCTTCGAGGTAAAATCCCATTTCTCAATGAGCTGTACACCATTAGCGCACACACGTGTACACATGCGCATACACGCAAGTACACAGACATGCGTACACGCACTCACAACTGAAATTCAAACTTCGTCATCTACGCTTGTCCACAGTGATGGATAAAACCAAGTAGCCTACCTCAAGAGTTCCAAAAGCTGCTTCAAAGGAGGTGACTTGAACAAGATCCTACACCATGAAGAAACTTTAACTGATCAAACTAAAGCAGAGCAGCACAGATTACAAGCTACAAAGACTACAAGCAATCAAATTAAAATTGTGTTCCAGCCAAATTTTGGTAAATTATGTAAGCATCAAGATTCACAGCAAACATTGTGCACATTAATACCAGGAAATAGAAATGAAAATTGAATCACTCAAATTAGATGCATAATCGCATTAAAAAGGAAAAGCCACGCTCGATGCATAATTTTCTATAATTTTCAAACCGCTGTTTCTTCATTTCTTTATGCTTTAAGAGGGGAGAACAGAATGTTCCTCCAGTTGCCCTCGTATAACACAGAGAGCCTTCAGCTCAGGTAATTGCTTCAGAGGCGCGCGTTCGCTTCGCGGAGAGGGGGAAGCGGAGGGCTGCGGAGCCCCTCTCATTCAGAAGTTAATTTACGAAGTCCCCGCTGCCCGGTAACTGCCGCCCGGCGGCGCAGACCGTTAGCGAAGCCGGAGATGAGAGCGACGCTCGTCCGAGCCCCCGCTGCCGCCGTCCCCGCCGCCGCCGTCCCCGAGGCCTGATTTATGCAGGAGCGACGCTAACGCCCCCCGCGCTACGTCCGAGGGCTCAGCCACAGAAGGAACAAATCTGAGAAAAACCCTCGACTGGGCTGAGTCGCACGGCATTGTGGGGGCCGGGCGCACTCAGGGGGTGAACAGGAGAACGCTTAACGCGCTGAAGATTAATCGCGTTGTGGAGACCTGGGTGTACCGGGGCAGAGGGTGAGAGAGCTTTGATGGTGCTAGCAGAAGTGGTGCTAGGCAGGTGGGGGGTGGGGGGGGGGGGGATTTGGGGAGTAAAAAGTTATGGAGGCCCACCGGCTAATGATAACCTAGACAGGAAGCGAACGGTGAGGCGATGTCTGGCTTTAACAGACAGAGTCCATAACAGACGGTTGTAGGACGCGGCGTGAATCAACGGCTGGCTAGCACTGGCCAGTTGGGCTTCCCCCTTAGACCAAAGGGGATTCTGATCGTTGTTGTTGTTGCTGTTGTTTTAAGGTCAGTCATGGGGGGATTTGGAGAGGTGCCCAGAAGCAGCAGTAGGATAGGGATGGGGGGGGGGGGGGTGGGGGTGGGGGTGTGCACCCATCATGAGACAAACAAGAGGTGCGGAGATGCCAAGAGGTGCTAAGTGATTTGCCCCTCCCCAAGGTTATTTGAGGAATTGGGTTGCCTTTGTTTTATTTTTTATGATTGAGTCTCCCCCACTAGGCCCCAAATGAAGCCGTGTCCCCACCCGCTGCGTTGTCCTCTGTTCCCCTCGGCTTTGGCCTGCCACCAGCAGAGGTGTTCCTCCATCGCCCTTCCCTCCTATCCCAGCATGCTCTGGGTGTCAGAGCCCGCTTTGCAGCGTTTCACATGGGTATCTCCTTACACAGGCTGCAAACTCAATGAAATCGCCACGGCGATCTGAACTCCGCTGGCCAATCAACTATCTCTGCTGCCCCACAACCACAGAAAGAAAGAACACAGGCCTGAAGTTCAAAGCCATGTTTCATTCTGTCTCTTGTTTAAACTGTCACTTTATATTTAGTTTTAAAATAGTTCAAAATTTTTTATTGATTTTAATAAATTTCAGTTTGTTATTTAATCTCAGACCATTGTGATAAAAGGACTGAAAGCACGACAGGATGATATTCACCAGGAACGGGATAAGGGAAGGGGAAAAAAAATCAAATAAAAACAGATTCAACTTTGATTCTCCGTAAATAGTTTGGTTCAATGGATTCCCAGTCTCAGGCGCTTTGTTTCTGGATGGTTTCGAATAATGAACGTACAGCCCCCTTGGATTTCTGACAAACCAGAGAGCGACTGCAGGCCTAGGCGCGCCTCCCCCCCCCCCGAACCCCGCCCCCACCCCGAAGGAGTGACCTGATTCGGGTTTGTAATGGGATCAAAACAGACCTACTTTTGGAAACTCTTTCTGGTTCCCCTCTCAGAGGAAATCAGAATGCGAGTCACACCATCCCCGCCATTCTTCTTTGTCACAGACACAATTCACTGGGCCTTTGATCATTCTCAATAACAACTACTTCAAACCCCCCACCCCCCCCCTCCACCCCCTCACATGTCCCCTTCTACCCCCCACCCCTGGATACAGAACACACCCCCACCCCCCCCCCCCACCACCACCACCCACCACCCCCAAAAACCCCTCCCTGTGTTTCTGACCTCTTGCACTCACCACTTGCCATATTTGCTCTTGTTTGAGCTCGCTCTCAAAAAATAAAAATAAATAAATACATTTTTTTTTTAAACCACAGGCACTCAGACAATTCTGCAAGAGCAAACAGACTCCTGAGCAGCGAGCCGCACTTGAAGGGTGACTGCACGTAGCCCCCGTTCTCCAGACTATCGCGCCGTTAAGTTGCGACAGCACGCCATCTTTTCGCGTTAGAAATAAAAACCGCAGCTACAGCTCCCGTTTTCCCCTTCAAGTCGTACTCTTCCGAAGGCAGTTTTTTTTTTTAAACAGCCTGTCAAAAAAAAAAAAAAAAAAAAAAAAAAAACCCAGACGTGCGAGGCCCAGAAATCTAAGCGTTTTCCTTCTCCCCCCGCCCCTGCGAGGCGGTTGTTGGAATACGCAAGCGTTCGTACGACCGTAAAAAAATCATTATTTTCCGCAGAAACGCGAGCGGGCGGCGGGGAGAGACGTTCCCCTTCAGAAGCTCTTTGCGTCTTCTCCGCCCGCACGCGAGTCTGACATGCGCTGGGGGAACGGGGGGGGGGGGGGGGGGGACGGGGGAACGGGGGGGGAACGCTCAAAGCATCCCCACGGGAGGCTGCCAGGATCCTTGGCAGGCTGGGAAGCCGCGCTGGGAAGCCGTGCCGGGCCGGGGCATTTGCATTCGCATATCAAACGCGGCCGCGGCGGAATAGCGGGAAAGGGCCCCGGTCTCTCAAAGCAACTGGGAGGAGCGCAACAACAAAAAAAAATTAAAAATGGCGCATTCGCCGAATGTCACAAAGCGCGAAGGCGGAGCCTGGAAAACGCCGGCAGGACTCCCGCGCTAATGCTAATGCTAACGCTAACGACGGGGATGCAGGAACGGGACAAAAAAAGACAGGAAGATTCGGCTGTGATGCAAGAATAAAAACAACAAAAAAAAAGTTACCAAAACTATTTTTAAATTTTGGGTCTCGGGGGAATGACGAGCCGAGCCGTTCGAAGGGGAGATCAAAGCCGGGACCGAAAAATCGTTACCCCCCCCCCCCTCCCCCCCCCTTGACGCGAGGCGACCTGTCGGTCGTGCGATTGAAATGGGAAACGGACCTGCTTCCCAGAATCCTAAATGCGTGGCCCTCCTGGCCCGGCTTCGTGAAACCCAGGGCCTTCTGTCGAGGGTCGAAAGAATCATGGGGGGGGGCGGGGGGGGGGGCGGGGATTGTAAACATTCTGCCACGGCAACTTCAAACAGGCCGCGAGCCGCGAGTGCCAGATAAAGTTGGGCTAAAAAAAGAGGAGTAGTAACTGTCCCAGGGGGGGGGTTGGGGTGGTGGGGGGGTGGGGGCGCGCGGGATTTCGGGGAGCGCAGGGCGTGCAGCAGATATGGCTTTCAGCTCGGCCGGTGGCATTTAGGTCGAGCCCCGTATCAGTTACAGCCACAGGCTTCTTTGTAAGGGGCAGAGTGGGGTGGGAAGGGGGGGGGGGGGGGGGGGGGGGGGGGGGGCACAACGTGACAGAAAAGCCATCTCTGCTCCCTGAAAGGCCAGCCACACCGCTGCTGGGCGGGGCAAAGGGGGGGGGGGGGGCTCTGAATAACTAACTGCATTCGAATTAAGCCAGAATGCTTTGAGGGTTTCTGTGGTTTTGGAGATTGCTGAAACATTAAAAAAAAACAGCAACAACAAAAAAAAAGCAGACCACAAACTGCCAGGCAGTCTCCTCACATGACCACCTGTCTACGCCATAATGTTGTGAGAACACAATAGACCACACCTGAATGTGGGCAAGAGAGGAGGCACAAGCTCTCTGTTAATTTATGCCTGTCCAGCCACTGTGTCTCATTGTGCTTTGCTGATCTTGTTTAAAACAGAACCTCAAACACCATTCCAGCAGGGCAGTAAGCGTCTGTTTTCTGCACGTTTTCGGCACCGATTCGCTGAATTTAAGTCATCCTTTGGCCCACGGGTCTCAGACACCTTAGTTTCCGTGGCCTAAACCGGCTTGTCAATCAAAAGGAACCCCAGGCTAAACCCCGCAGATGCGGCCCCGCTCCAGGATGGAAGTTTGAGATCCCGGGCCCTAATCCCTAATCCCGCGCCTCGGACCCGAGCCCAGGCCGGAAAAACGGCAGCGTTCCTGAAATAACAAACCGCCCTGCCAGGAACGCTAAGGCCATGTTTGATCAAAGCCGCGAGAGAGCCCCCCCCCCCCATGCCCCCCCACCTCCCTGAGGCCTGGGCCACTTAACGGGACGTGGGCCCCCCCAGGGCCCCCCCCCCAAAGCGCTCGCCAGCTGCATTTGGGCACCGATGAGACCCAGCAGCCCCCCTCCAGGCCACTTTCAGTAATTACTCTTTCAACTTGTGACCTTCCCAAACTGCTGAGAGCACCTGGGAGTTTTTTTAAAAAACAGAGCAACAGACAACGGTCTCCTCACCTCCTCGCCGAAACGCAGGGCCAGACGCCATGTTCTCCTCACGCTTCCCCCCATGCCAGATTTTCTCTGGGAAGATGTGGATGTGACACACGTTTCATTTTTTTAAGAAGAGGGGACAATTTTTTCCTGACTTAATTTGAATTATAGTACAGAAAGCTTTGTGTTGGTGGAATCATACCAACGGCTACAAAGGACGGGAGTGGGGGGGGGGGGGGTTGTTTACGGTTTGAGTGTCGGTGACACTATGGATGCCGTACGGTCCCCCTGTGACACCATCTCTTGAGCGTGAACTCTTCTCAGGGAGAAGGACAGAGGAGAGGACATCAATCAACGAACACGCTCAAACTGCATCATGGGAAAACGTGTTCTTCTATTTAAGAACTCTGCATAGAACACCTTGTCCTCCATTAGGACCCTTTAAAGTGTCCTGATCTATGTCATAAGCAGATAATAGCTACTACAGTTCTGGAGGATAAAATAAATTAGAAACACTTTGAAGTTCAGCGAAATATCTTGGACATGGATATGGATGGACTTTGAAGGCATTAAAGATATTGAAATATGAACTTTTAAACACTAACGTAGTCTAAACACGATTAAAGTGGCCTTCATCGGGAAATAATCCAAGCAGAAGCATTTATAAAGAACGAGGGAGAAAAAATCTTTGTTTGAACATCAGTGATGTTCAAATGCATCTGAACATTGAAGACTGCTGTTAAGTGTTGATGAAGCATCACATGCAAGCTAATGCATCTTTCATAAGATAAGATAAACTTCCCAGAACCCCATTGGGTAACTTGTTCTCTGTATTTAACCCATCTTAGCTACTTGGGAGCAGTGAACAGCCCAGGGACCAAGTCCAGTGCCATGGTCAAGGGCAATGGCAGGAGAATACACAACCAAACACGGGTGTCTTTCCATGAGAAATGTCATCTCTGCAATGACAATCACACCGATAATGACACTGCAGTGGATGGACTATGGGACTGTATCACAAGGCCAGCAAGCATCGTCGACAAAAGTGATTCTTCCATACGACTATTCGCACCAACACCAACACCATTGCACCAACACCATCTGCGTGTGCATTTAAAACCAATGGCTGGTTTAATGTTTGCCATTACAACTAGAATTCATATGCCTCCTTCAGGTGGATCAAGTGATTCTGTACATCGTATGACAAGTCCAAATGCACGTATGGAAAATCGAGAAAGGTCACAAATATTCACCGATTCACATGAATTCACAAAACATTAAATAATTCAGCAGGATGAGTTCAGCAGAAAGGTCTCCACAGGTCAGGCGGCCATTTTCACAACCCTGCGATCTGCTTCGCCGCAGAGTTTGAGTGCCGAGATCCCGCTAGGCTACGTAGAAGAGCACACAGAAGAGCAGGCAGAACAGGCTCAGCTCCACCATGTAATCCTCAGAGGGCTACACCAGCAGCAGCACATGCTTTAACCAATTAAAGCCCTCGCCTGAGAGCCCCGGCCTGCGGCGACCTCGCCTTCCCCCCCCCCCCCCCCCCCCCCCCCCGCCCGGGGCTCAGAAGCGCCGTGAGAGGATGGAGGTTTTAGCACGAGTCGCGGCACAGATCGCTGATCGCCATTTACCCTTTGCTGAGAGAGAGAGAGAGAGAGAGAGAGAGGGAAGTAAAGACCGAGCTTAGAACTCGTAGAACTCAACCACCGGGGGACCTCCCCCCTCCCCCTTCGCCCCCCCCCCCCCCCCCCACCGTCCAACCGCCACCTCAGCTGCTGCATGCCTCCAGCGCTACCTCATCCGCAGAAACGGGGGGGGGATGGGGGGGGGTCCACCGGCCCCCACATAGTGGGGAGAACCTGATCGAGCGCCCGACCAGGGCCTCCTCCCCGCGCCGCCCTTTGAAGTCCGCGCCACGGCGCTAGGCGACGGATTTCAGCGAATCGCCAGACACTCACGCCAGTCGCCTGTAATCCGTTCGAAATTCCCGCGAGTGCGACCGGGGATCTTTTTTTTTTTTTACCCTCCCCCCCCCCCCCCATTCTCTGCCATGAGAGGCTCTGTATCACCTACCCGTGTTTACAGATTTTAAAAAAAACAAAAAAAAACAAAAAACAGAACCGCACCCACCACCACGGAAAAGCCGATCAGAGATTGGATCAGGGATGGAAAATGTAAATTAGAGGGAAAAAAAGGTATGACTTAGCTTCTTAGACCAAGCACAGAAAAATAAGGGAGGGAGAGAGAGAGAGAGAGAGAGATGGACAGAGTGAGAGAGAGAGAGAGAGATAGAGCAGGACAGAGAGAGAACAGAAGAGACAGAGTGAGAAAGAGAGAGAGAGAGCAGGAGAGAGAGAGAGAGAGAGAGACGAATCTGGGTGGAGCAGGACTTTCCGATCATCTGTGTCTCCCAGTTTCCCAAGTGCTGGAAATAACTTCAAAGAGGATGGTATCCTTTGGGGGGGAGGGGGCTGGGGGGGCGTGGGGGGGGGATATAATTACACTGGGGCAGCTGGGCAGGCTTCACAGGTGGGGTCTATATTCACTGTGTAATATTATCTCATAAAGGTTCCGTTGAGTTTTTTTTTCTTTCTTTCTTTTTTCTCTCTCTTTTTTTTTTTTTTTAAAGAAAACTTCCTCCCCTTTGTCCCTTTGACAGAAAAGAAGGGACAAAACAGTGGCGGAGGGGGGAGAAAAAAAAAACAAAACCATGCAGGGCGAAGGAATGCCCCCCTTTTTCCCGAATTTAAATAAATCAGTAAAAGCAAAGAGGTGGTGCGTCGCCCTGCGTAAACAAGGCATTAGAGAGAGAGAGAGAAAGAGAGATGGATAGAGAGAAAGAAAGAGAAAGAGAGGAGGAGAGAACGGTATGCGTGCAGAAGGTGTGAGCTGGGGAGTCAAGTGCGGGCCTCGTAGTCTTTTCAGCTGGGTAATCTGACGTTATATATAGGCACTGAAATTACAGAGCATTCCTCTGGCCTCTCCACGTGCAGCCTGGGATTTTTTTTAAAACCTCCATTTCCAGCTAAACGACTGAGGCATCAAAGACTCGTTCAGTCACTGGTAATCTTGTTATAGCGCTCTGTTGTGTGTGTGTGTGTGTGTGTGTGTGTGTGTGTGTGTGCGCGTGTGTGTGCTTGTGTGTGAGTGAGTGCATGTGTGAGTGAGTGTGCGTGCGTGCGTGCGTGCGTGTGTGTGAGTGAGTGCATGTGTGTGTGAATGAGTGAGTGAGTGAGAGAGAGAGGGTGAACAAGAGAAGGGTAAAGAGGAGAAAGAGAGAGCGGGAGTAATGGGGAGAGAGAGAGAGAGAGACAAAGTGATATCTTCCATCTCGATGGGGTGATGGGGGTGGTGGGGGGTTTATGAGTTACGCATCAATGGAAAAGTGCACCCCCACCCCCACCCCCCCCCCCCCCAATCCCCCAACCAACACCACTAAGGCCCTCCATGAAATCACCTCCACAAACTGTCCCCATGGCAACCGCATAAGCAAACAAGTGTCGCCATTTCAGAGCAGGAAGGGGACACAGCGACCGGACACTGGATATCATGCAAATATTCCGATATGCACCGGGCAGCCCCGGAGCTGACAGCTTTAAAGACAAGGCCAGGGTCCCACAGAGCCGGCAACTCTATTAGCCCCCCGCAGAGGCCCAGCGCTAAAACCATCAAAGGTGCGTACAACTCCTCCTGGCGTCGTTTCGAGGTCCTTCTGACGGAGTGGCCCGCAACCCACAACAAACAACGACCCACCAAAGTCAAGCGGTCAACGGCTTCAAACGACACCAAAAAAAACGAAAAAGCTCCCTAGCGCTGTCTCTTGCGTTTGTGTCGCTGTCTCCTTCGAACGGGACACGGCGTCTTGGGAGAGATGGGCGGGGTCGAAGCCCCATCAGTGGTCAACCAAAGTAGTCGAAAATACTGTATATGTATGTAAAACTGTCATTAACCGTTTCACCCACACTTCATTGACAAAACGTAACGTACTCACGGCTATAATTAAGTCATGAACTGTGTGACCGTATGAAAATCTAAAACAATACCCACAGATAAGACATATCTACTTTATTTAGGGTATAATCACGCTTCCACTAATTATCCCAAAGATATAATCTGATAACACTCGGATAAGGAAAGGAGAAGAAGGAAAAAAAAAAAAACACACACCCAAAATGACCAAGACAATCACTGAGCCAGAATACCGCAAATATCTCTGATCTGGCAGCATTTCTGCGCAGCTCGCGCAGATGGGATTGCACGATTACAGGAAAAATAACAACAAACGCGGCAAAAAACCTTAGACAGGCGCCAACAAAAGAGGCATTCAAAAAGACTTCCAAAGACATTCCGCACAGTTTTTTTCTTCTTCTTCTTTTTTTTATTTTTATTTTTTTTTTTAAAACAAGGTTTTAAAAGCACAGCATGCTTCTCCAAAGTGGCCAGAGCTTCTGAAGGCGGCCATCTTCAGCTGCTTAGTCATGTTTTTTCCTAAATTGACATTCTGCTCTGGGGTCCTTTTTGATTTTGTTAATTTATTCCAGTCTAAACACTGAGGCCCTGGTTAGCTGGGGCGTTGGGGGGGGGGGGGGGGGGGGTTGGCTCGCCACGGCAACAGAGGCTCCCCGTCATTTCAGAAGTGCTAATCCCGCACTGTAAAACAAAGTTAACGTCGGAGTTAATAGGATATGATTAATGCCGGAGGAAGGGGGCGAGCGGTTCCCCGGCTGAAAAGACCTCCAGAACCCGCTCTGGAAGTCCAGAACCCGCTCTCGAAGTCCAGAACCCGCTCTGGAAGTCCAGAACCCGCTCTCAAAGTCCAGAACCCGCTCTCAAAGTCCAGAACCCGCTCTCAAAGTCCAGAACCCGCTCTCAAAGTCCAGAACGCGCTAAATCGGTACCCCCCCGGGGGACCGTAGTCATCAACACCTCGCCTCCGAACCGTCCCTTTGAAGTCCCCCCCGCCCGCCCCCCCACCGGCCTTTGAAGGTTTCGGCGAGGGGAGAAATCCATCCGCTCTCCGCTTGGAAAGCCCCCAGAATTTCGGAATGCGGCGCAGGCCGCCGTCGAGCCCGCTGGAATGCGATTGGAGGAGAGCCCCTCTCTCTCTCTCTCTCTCTCTCTCTCTCTCTCTCTCCGTGGGCTCAGGGGCTCCTGGACGGCACGGACACACGGACCCCCCCCCCCCCCCCCCCCCCCGTGGGCTGGATGAGGGGGGTGGGGGGGGGGTGGGGGGGTTTGTGGGAGCAGCACTGCCTTGCTCAAAATCAAAGGACAAGACAATAAACAAAATCATGGTTGCAATATGTGGCCTGAACTTTGGTGGCCTTTTCCAAAAATACTTGGATACCATAACAAGCATTACAAACTGACATGCACACATTTCATTTCAGCCATGTAACCACTTCTGATTGATGCCCCTTTAATGCCATGTTCCGAATGTATGACTTTGAAGTTCTTCATAGAGGTACTCCATCATGGAGGTCGGTGATTAAAGGTTAATACGTGAAAGAATATTTACCGCGTACACATTTTATGCAAGAATGGTGTATATCAATCACACTGTCCTTAGAAGGTAGGTCAGTATTTATTAGAGAGTTGCTGTTGCAGCATGAAGATACTGTCCACATTCACTCTAATCAACCTGCATAATTCTCCATTTTCGAACACACTGAGGCGGTTTGAAAAAGGCAACTGATTAACCAAAGAGAACTAAGAAAATTAACCGCCACTTTTACATTTAACATACCCCTTACATTTGAATTAACAAGTGCCTAATGATATACAACTGGGAGTAAAAGACATACTAAAGGACGGAACTGAATTATGATTTGGCTGGAAATGACTTGTGTATCAGTGTCATAAGCTGCCACTGCCAGCTCCACTTGGGTAGAGTCCCCAATATGCGGGCGAGTCCCCAAAAATAGCTTTTATTTCCCCCATTCATGCTCTCCCTTGCTTGCTCCACAAACATTGTCTATAGACCAAGTACCAAAAAAAAAACTGAATTTCAGAATCTTTCCGATGGCAGTTGGAATGTTCAGACTCGATCAACATCCTAATGTTCCGCCCGGAATGCGCTTGGGGTCGGCCATTTTGGACTCCCCACCCCCCTCTTTCCTCTGGGTTTACCCCCGGGGGGCAGATCTGGGAGGACGACAGGCAGGCCTATTAGCGCCCGGCTCGGGTTTCACCGAGCCCAGCCCTGTTTTCTTTAGGAAACACTAACTGGTTCTGGTGTTACACGGGAGGAAGCAGTCACCTGCATCACTTCCAGGTCGGCCGGCAAGGGTCACGCAGCACTCCTTGGAAAGGACTGGGCGACATGTGGAAGTCATTAATGTCATTTCCAGTTAATTTGACCGAGATCTTAACTCTTCTGGTGGTTAAAAAAAAAAAAAAAAAAAAGGCTTCCTGGATTACTAGGCTGTCGATACTCCCACATCGCGTTCGGCCAAATCCTTCGCAGCACTCTCTCACCGATTAAAGACCTATCAAACGACGAATTATTAATCCAAACGTAGCATCTAAAATCTGACCGTGAAGTTGCCGTGAACCGTGAAGACACCGACAGTGAAAGCAAACTGTTCAGCTGAAATTATTTCCTTTGGCGTTGTCTGGGTCTGAGGCCCCCCCCCCCCCACCCCCGCCGGCACATGCTTCATCTCGCCGCTCAGCATCGCATCGTAAAACGGGCTGGAGTCCCATCGCTACATTTAGGGGCCTCGCGCCGTTCCGAATTTACACAAGGACGATCTCCCCTGGCTCCGAGATCGTTTTCGCGCGAGCAGATTTTACCCCGGGCGGGTCGGGGGGCGATCACCTTTCAAGGAAACCTGGAAGGCGTCGCCTTCGAGCCTGGGGGCCAGGAGCTCCGCGGGGCTAGCGATCGTTTTGGGAAGAGGAAACGAGAATGGGAATAAACAAAGGAAGAGCACTTCCTGGAATTACACGTCGGGGTCAGGGAAGACCGGGAGCAGCTCCGAGCGGCTCCAGGGTCTCCGGGTTATAATCCTTCAGGGAGGACCTTGGACGACACGAGCGAGACCTTCCGGAAGCTTCTTGGAAGCACTTCAAACCTGGGACTGCAGCTCTTGTGCCGGGGGAAGGAGGCGTGGCTTCATCATGCTCCGAGCGTACCGCGCAACCCTGCCACGGTGAATATATTTTGGAATGTATTTTGGAATATATTTTGGAATATATTTTGGAATATATTTTGGAATATATTTTGGAATATATTTTGGAATATATTTTGGAATCTACTTTGTAGTAGGTGTGAGAGTCTCTGTTTGGGGAGAGGACTGGAAATGGGGAACCCACACAGGCAGCCCTTACTGAAATGGAAAAGCAACGCTCCATTCTACGGTTAATGCAAGAGACGGCGCAGCCACGATCGCAACGGCTTCTCGCGAGAATAAACGAGGGAACCGGTTCAGACGGCAAAAGAGGGGGATGGGGAAAAAAGAGAAAGAAACGTGCAGGGCAACGTGTCCTTTCCCGCAGAATCCATGAGGACGACGACCCATTCCACTTTCGCCGGCCGCCATCTTTTCACGTAGCCAAGTGATCAGGTTAGACAAGCCGCTTTATTCAAAGCTAAACAGCAATGCCAGTGTCCCGACCCTTTAAAAAGGAGGAGGGGAGAGAAGAAGAAGAAGAAAAAAAATCCTATCTGAGAGATTAGCTCAAAGCACCCAGCCGAGCCCGTGCGGGGATCGCTGGTTCCCCCTGCTCCATGTGAGCCAGCAGCCCCTTGTTCCGAGGCAAAGCATGTCTTTGATACCAGACGAGCAGGAATCCGGAGGCGTTACAGGTTTCTTTTGTACTTTTTTTTTCCTGCACTGAGACTCACGCATGGGTGCCAAGGCTGGGATTTTTTTCTCCCCCCCCTCGTTCACTCTCTTTCAACCCCCCCCCCCCACACACCCCCTCCAAAAAAAAAAAAAGAAGAGAAAAAGTAAAAATAAACTATTTTTTTAAAAACCATTTCAAAACTTTACGCATTTAGTCTTCCGTATCTGCTTACAGTGTTCGTGAAAATGACTGTGAAGCAGAAATATATACAAATGTCCTCTTCCATTACATCTGAAACATCCATATTTGAGGTCTGTGGGGAGGGGTGGGGTTGGGTGGGGGTTGGGGCCGGGTGGCTTTGGTGAGGGGAAAAGGAGGGGGCGGGGGGGGGGGTTCTTGCCTCCCCTTGGAGATGTTGGTAAGCCCATTACATCAGCTTGTTTATGCTTGATGGATTCTGAGGCGCAGGCTTTTGTGAAGCCAGAAAATGACCTAAATTGACATTCAGAATGGTCTTCTTCCCGACCTGGTGCGTGCCTGTGGTCGGGATGATTTTCAAAAGTAAAACAAGATCACTGGGGGAGTTTTATGAGCCCATTTAACTGAGCTGGAAGATTTTTTAAACACAACCATCCCAGTGTAGTCCATGAAACAATAAAAACGCAAGGGTAACATTAAAAAATAGTATAGTATAGTATCAAACATATGCACAGCATCAAACACTGGCTCCTGTACCAACAGAGACCCTCTGTAGCATTCTGATGATCATACAAAAGCTTTCATGAAAAATGCAAACTGGGCCATGACCACGTTGAGGGTTGAGGTTCTACTAGTCCTGAGCACGCCATCATTTTAACAACGGAAAGGTCCCGTAAGGTGCATATCACTCAAATTCAACAGCTGCATATCAAGTTTAAGCAGATGCTGAAAGGAAAAGTCCAGGCAATAGCTGCATTTCAACATTAGGATACTTTTCATGTTAACGGTTGCTTGTTATTTTTGTTCTTTCTCTTGGCAGGTTTGAGCACTGGGAAAATCCAAAATCAACATAATTAAGTACAATAACCTTAATCTTTATTTACAAAGCTATATTTATGACAATCAAAAGCTTTTCTTCTCTGCAGCACTGAAGGGCTGAATAAAAATATTTAAAAAATGAAACCCAGAGGGCAAAGCGTGGGTGGGCTCATCCACGCTTTCTTAATGAATCAAAACTAGAGCTACAATTACTGCAAAGTGAATAAACTAATTAACCCGGGCTAAGCAAACTCCGGCACGCCGGAGAGGGAACGGCGAACCCGGAAAACTTGATGAAATCATCGCAAAACTCGACTCTCAAAAGCAACCGCGGACGAAGACGCAAATGAAAGAGTTCTTCTTTCCTCAGAACTTCAACCACCGCAACACTCAAAGCCAATAAGGAACTTATTCCAAAATAAGAGTTTTTTTTTTTTTTTTTTTTTTTTTTTTTTTTAAACTCAGAGGGCTGAGAAGCTGAGAAGCTTCAAACCGAATCCACAATGAGCTCCACGTACCCTACGGTGCAGAGATTCTGACCACCCCACTGTTTTTTCTTTCTTTTCTTTTTTTTTTGGCTTGTTCTCTCATCCACCCCCAAAATCAAGCCTGGCAACATTCGAACGAGGCCAATAAGATGGGAGTCATTGTTATGGAAACATATCGGGGAAGAATGGCCGGGATGGCACCGCTTTGATCTTCGGCTGTTGACCTGGACGGCCCTTTTCCTTTCTCCGCGTGACGAACGGGGCCCTTCTCCCATTGGCCGACGCCGCAGAGGTCACGGGCGGAAAAGCCGCCGTCGCTCCCTCCACCAATCAAATCAGGGAAACCGACACTGGAGTGTTTTTAACTCCAGCTTACAATCTGAAGGAGAGAATCGCGCACAGTGTACGCACTGGCTGCACACGCCAAACCACTCTGTTATCTAAGATACTAGAGTTAGGGGCCTAGCACCCTGGTGCTCTACACTACACATCTTCATCTTTTGACTTCACAAAACGGTCTTTTGATTCCAATAAGTCGCAAAAAAGCAAATATGATGAATTTATATGGCGGCAATAAAGATTTTTTGTAACATTACATTACATTACATTACAGGCATTTAGCAGACGCTCTTATCCAGAGCGACTTACACAACTTTTTACATAGCATTTTACATTGTATCCATTTATACAGCTGGATGTATACTGAAGCAATGCAGGTTAAGTACCTTGCTCAAAAGGGTACAACGGCAGTGTCCTTACCCGGGAATCGAACCGGCGACCTTTCGGTTACCAGCCCAGTTCCTTACCCACTGTGCCACACTCCGTCCTAACAGACAGATCATCAAGTATCCCTTGGCCACACAATAGTTAGCAGAGATCAGTCCAAAAGGATATACTAGAAATATATTTTTTTTAACCAAAGAAACGGGGTATTTTCTGGTTACTCATGGCACACTGCATGCTCAGTATCAGGAGTGGTAGCGAATAAACAAAATGGGTTTATTTGGATGGGAAGGATTATCCAAATGAACTGATGGAGCTTAGAGTCTGAAAATACAATAAAACAGATTACTGCGGGCAAACTCAGGTCTACTATTTTTCCAATAATTACACATGAACCAGAGCTTATCTTATGTGCTGGAGGAAGCTGACCTTACGCATGAAATTCCTTTTTTTTTAATTATCAAAAAAAAACCTACAGTTAATGCAATTTTGCAAAAATGTTCTACTACGATCGTATCCAGCTCCGAAATCTTGGACTTGCGGGTGTGGTGGCAAAGCTAGGCTTCCGTTCGCTCTTCAGAGAAGAAGTTATTATTTACAGTGAGGGGAAACGAGGAAACTTTACAACACTTGCTCTATTGAAAGGAGGAGGAGATTTAAAAAGAGTGGGGGGAGGGGGGGTAAATAAGAAGGGTCCTGAGGAGAAGATTTGGTAGTGTGGTGTGTGTGGGGGTGGGGGGATGGGTGTTTTTTGGGAGGGTGGGGAGGGGGAGGTAAATCTAAAAGCCCAGGATGAATAGGGCACTTATTTCAAACAACACCATTGGAGGTTGGACAGCTCCGGCAGCACCAAATGGACCATATCAAAAGCTCCGAGCCACAATACTTTCTCCCCGCGGTGATCAAACGGGACGTCCCCCTTGGGTGGGGGGCGGGGGGCGGGGAGGGGTAGCCCGGGCCCTGAATGAAGGGGGAACGGGACAGACCCTCGCACAGGGGGGGGGGGCGGCCAGCGACAGGGGGGCAAACACTGCGTCTCATCCATAACGCCGGGGAAAAAGGGGGTGGGGTGGGGGGGGGGGTTTGGGGGGTAGAAAGAGAGGCTGCGGGCAAACAGGGAGGGGTAGGAGGACAAAAGGCCCCCGTTGCCTGGGAGAGGGGGGCCCGCGGGAGCAACAATGTCCACATCAAGCGGCGGACCGCAGGGGGAGCGCGCGGCGGAGGTGCGGGTTTTGGGGTTTTTTTGGCGCTGCCTGGGGGTCAGCCGGTGGATAATGGGGAGAGGGTGAGCGAAGCAGCTGGCCGGGAAAATGAGTGAGGGGACTCTGAATTCAGAAAAGAGGAGAGGAGAGGAGAGGATGGGGGGGGGAGGAGGAGGGGGGGGACTGAAAGAGGAAGGATAGACTACGAACCAAACCTCATCAAAACAACCCGTCCCCCTGCTCCTACTCAACTCATCATCCACACGCGCGCGTACGCGCTAACTGCACACGTGCATGCTCACATGCACACACACGCGTGCACACATGCATACTAACTCAAATACTCGCACACACAAACTATACACACACACACACGCACACAAACTACAAAAACAGACACGCATGCACAAACACACACACAGAAAAATATGCACACACACACACACACACACACACAGTAATAAAAGGGGGGTTGGGTGAGTGGGGGGTGGGGGCAGGGTGATCTAACAAATACTGTTCTTGCAACTCTGCCAAGGGAGACCATTGTGTGCCAACCCCTCACAAAAGGGCACAACAATGGCGGCTTCCACCACTGTCACACACAAGGCAGAAAGGTGCTTCAGGAGGTGCTGCCGAGAGGATGGGGGGGGGGGGGGGGGGGGGGGGGGGGGGGGGAGGGGGGGGGGGAGGGGGGGGGGTGGGGGGGGGGGGGGGGGGGGGGGGGGGGGGGGGGGGGGGAGGGGGGGGGGGGGGGGGCGGGGGTGGGGGGGGGGGGGGGGGGGGGGGGGGGGGGGGGGGGGGGGGGGGGGGGGGGGGGGGGGGGGGGGGGGGGCATTAATAGCTACTCATTCAGCATGGCTGAGCAAGAGCCAACTCACATTCAGCCAAGAACTGAGCTACACCTTCATCTAGCTCTCAAAAAAAAAAAAAGTAAAAAAAAAAAGTTTGAAATTGATCCTATGGACACCTTTCACAGATATACTTTTCGCAAAGAAGGGAAACGGTATTTCCACAGCCCCCCCAGCCCCAACCCCACCACCCCCCCACTCATCGCAGACTCCTCCTCCTCCTCCTGGAAAACCTCTCTTTGTGGGACCTCTAGATCCATTTCACACTACGTTCCAAGCCGCAGGGTCAAAGTTCTCCTGTTTGGTGGAACAAAACAGATTGTGTGTCAGAACCCCGGTGAATCTGTGACAAGTTATTCAATCATCTTCGTCCTCGACGGCTTCGATTCAGACCCACAGATCTGAGGAAGCCATTAAAACGTGCAAGTCGGGAAGGTTATACTTTCGCGAAAAGGTTTCAAAGCCAAAAAAAAAAGAGAAGTTTTTCCTATGATGATTATTTCTCCAAATTCAGAAATACTTCCAAGTTCTTGGAAAGCAACAACAACTACCTACACATATAAAGAAAATCTATTAACAGAATCAAGTCACTGATGGCATTCCGACGACCAGATTGGCTCCAGAAATTAAAGATAGCGGTAGAGTTAGAGATGTGGGTGGATAAAAGCTCACAATCATGAATACACCCAGTCTGAACTAACAGCAAAGGAAAATAAAAATTAACACAGTGACACATACAGTACCATTACGCTGTCCTGTGTATGTGTTAAATGGAAAATGGCTGCATGACCTTCACTGTCAAACCATTTACTGGTCCAAAAATCACAGCAGCACAATACCAAGACTGCAGAACTAGCTTTATACCTATCAAGTCCTCTGAAACATTATCGTAGCGTCTTAGTGTCTGCAATACGTCAATGATGACAATGTGATGTTAGCACTAGGTAAGTTCAGAAAAAACACTGCACAAGACCTAGAGGAGGGGGATTAAAATTAACCGGCCATTGCATTCCTATAGTAACCTGAATTAATGTGAATATTTGTGCATTGAAAAATCTACCTGTGAAGACAATTCCAAATGTGTCATTTCATGTTAAGTTTAGCCTTATGCTGAGCTGCGTTTTCCTTCTCAGATTTAAATTAGATACGTTTTCCAACGTGACGTTTCTAACAGGAGGCATTCTGTTAATACAGGCTTTGAAGACAATTAATTTTGATCGCAACAATGAATATGTTTGCAAGCCATCTGCATTACAAATGACATGCAAATAACAAGCAGGCGTACGGTTAACAGATGTCGACATGCCTGGTTTCTGCTGAACCTTCGAGGAGAATCACCTACACACAACCACCCTCCACCCCCCCCCCCCACCCCCCATCTAGACATGCAACCACACACCCCCCCCCCCCCACCCCCCCCTTCTACACAACCACCCTCCCCCTTCCCCCATCTACACATGCAACCACACACACACACCCTCCCCCCCCCCCCCCCACACAACCACCCTCCCCCTTCCCCCATCTACACATGCAACCACACACCCCCCCCCCCCCCCCACCCCCATCTACACATGCAACCACGCACACTCCAGTGACTAAATTTGTAATAAAGTGTAAACCGACTCCGCGACAAGGTCTCAGACCGGGCCGACGTAACCCTAACCGCAAACAGACCCCTCCCCCAAAATGTCTGGCGGAGCCCCCCGTAGGCCTCGAGCGCTGAGAAACACGCACGGCTACTTTCAGCGGCATGCTGGGAAAAACAACAACAACAACAACAACAACAACAACAAAAATAAAATAAAATGAAAACAATGCAGCGAGTGTGTGGGGCGAAATGGAGGAGAAAAGTAAGCTTTTGATTGGCGTGTTAATAATTGCGTTGCCGTGCAGGTTTCTCCGTAGAGACCGGTCTCCCCGTTTCCTTTGCTCCGCGCCCCGTGTTTGTGAAACTCGGGGCCGCGGCCGGGACCGAGGCCCTCACAACAGCCACTCCGCGGAATTCCAGACATTTGTTCAGCGGCTATCTGACGGGGGCCCCGTACAAACGCGGCATTGTTCGCCCCCCCCCCCGTCGCCCCCCCCCCCCACCCCCACCCCGCGCGCGGCGCGCTGGCGAAGGTAAGCACACACTCCCGACCCACCGCGTCGTGAAAAAAAACAAAAAAAAAAGGAGGGAAAACTGTGACATCCGAACCTGTGAAGAATTAAACATTAACCCACGGACACCCTCTTTCCACTTCTATTCACACGAACTGCACGAACCTCATTGGCCGATTTAAAGGTGTGTGCCAGCCAGGTAAAAGCTGAGGGACGCCGGCTGCCAGGAGCGTCCTTTTAGTCGGCTGTGTGGGTTCTCTAAAAGTTGTGAGTGGGAAAATGTATGTCAAGGTGAACAGGTGGTTTTCTTGTTTAAGCAGTATGAAGAAAAAATTCATCTTGTATAAAGTTTGCAGCTTTTCACTGTCCGACTTGCTTTTAGTTAGAATCACATACTGTGCAGAGAAAGAAAAAAAAAACCCTGGCTTTCTTTGGCCGAAGATAAGAGAAAGTTGGTCACATTTTAACTAAACTAGTTTAAGGAGACGGCTTCAAAGAGAATTTTTCCTTTGATACAAAAATAAAGTGAAAATAGACATATCAATGTGTAAAAGACCTTCCTGTGAAACCAAATCCTCAACTAATTCTTGCAGACGTGCCAAGAATTGTTCCAGTTTTCTACACAACTCCAGCAGGTCACCGTCATCTCAGAGGGACCAACTCACATGAATGAGTATGGACATTTTCACAAAAACAAAACTGCATTTCAGATTTTTTTTTTTGGATTTCAAAATTGCGAAGAGCAAAAACTCAATTATCAATCGAACGTCACATGACGAACACAATCGATCATTCTTTTCTCGTTCTGTTTCAGAGATACAAGCTGCGTGACTCCACTTTATGGCTCCAGCGACGCAATTAAACCGCAACAGGTAAATAAAAGGGTCAATGCAATTAAACTGCAACAGGTAAATAAAAGGGCCAATGCAATTAAACTGCAACAGGTAAATAAAAGGGTCAATGCAATTAAACTGCAACAGGTAAATAAAAGGGCCAATGCAATTAAACCGTGACAGGTAAATAAAAGGGCCAATGCAATTCAACCACAACAGCTAAATGAAGGTTTGGGGGGGTTAGGTCGAATCCCTTTCGTTCACTCACGGCCGAGCGATGACATCACAACAGTTCAGGACCTTTAAGGACCCAGGCAGAGAAAGGACGGCGCCCCCCCCGGGGGGGGAGGGGGTTCTGTCGGTATTTTCACCGCCCCCCCGTTTCATCGATGTGTCAGGCGCACGAAGAGTCCGTCCCGTGGCATTAAATTCCGCCAACGTGCCGCCGTTCAGGACACGCTACGGGCCAGCGGGCTGACGAACCGATTCTGACGACTGTACGGGTGTTTTTTTTTTAACATTATTTATCTGCTTCATGCGCTTGACTCCGTGGGGATGACAGACCAGCTCAGGACAGGGAGGAGACGTCCCCCAGACCACCTCTGCTCATTCTCTGGCGCGACTCGCCCTAAGACCCACGGCCAATCCACCTTACCCCCACTGGAGAGGAGGGGGGGAGGAGACACAAGTACGCCAGCATGAGCAGGAGTCTTACCTGTACTCACTGACTGCTGAGAAACAGTTCCTACTACTGGTCATTCTCCCAGGAGTAATTGTAACAACTGCCCCCCCCCCCCTTAAAATGGCAGACCAGGGTCATTTCTTCAGAAAAATAATAAACCAAGCGAGGTAGCCTATGTTTTGGTCTGTACCACTTATTATTTGGTACCCGCATATGTGGTTGGCAACCAAGGATTCTTCCGGAATCCACACAGTGGTGCCTGCACTGACAGATGAACACAGCACTCAAGACTTGATTCTGCTTCAGGCTGCCCTACTACCCAAGTATTTTAGTAATTGTTTTACACGGTTCTTTCCGGATAATTATATTCCAAACCATACCTCAGCCCTTAAGGAGAAGCACTCCTTTGAAGTTTTGGAGTCGATTTGAATCAATATCGTCGCCAAATCTGATTCACGCGACCGATTTAGGGACTGTACGAGCCTGAGAACGGTTCCAACGCGAGTCAGGTTCGTTCGAATCCCAAAAAAAGTGAACTAAATTTACTTTGAAGTCGGAAACTCAGAAGCGCCCGTGTCGAGGACGCTTTTTTGCGGTTGTCGCACGGGAGGGTTAAGGAAGCGTTTACGCGCCGGTAGCGTTCGCGTGATTTAATTTTAGCAGCCAAGAAGAAAAAGTCAAGAGAGAGAGAGAGAGAGAGCGGCTTGCGCAGGAGCCGTCGTCCTGCTCGAGCTCGCCGCCCCTATCGGAGCCAGACGCACGGCACCTACGCACGCACAGAAACCCCGGGCCCAGCGCCCCTGTCGTCACCCCCACAGAAGACTCTATTCATGCCGCCCGAAAAGACAAAGACCAAAGTGTACAGCAGCTATCCGAGTCATCCCAGGCATCCAGATATTCGCCAGCGATACCGTTTCAGTCTTTTGTGAGCCCTGTCGTCCTGCTCCCTGTATCCCTCGCGTTTGTGCTGCCTGGTTTTTATCCTCTCTCTTTCTCTCACTCTCTTTCTCTCCCTCTCTTTCTCCCTCTCTCTTTGTTGAAGCATTTTGAAATATCAGGGTGTAACAGGAGGCCTTTCAGATCAAGGTGGACGTGCTATTTTTTGAGGGGGGGGGGACAGGGGTCATTGATTTTCCTGTCTTTTCCTGCACCCCCGCTGCTGCCATTCTGTCCAGGCTACAACTCAGAGCAACCAGAGGACTCCTGCCCCCCCCCCCCCACCCCCCCACCCCCCCACCTGCCATATTCCCGACCTGCGAAACCCCCCCCCCCCCTCCACACACACCGAAACACAAAGACACCCCCCCCCCCCCCACTTTGATGTTCCGCGAGCTCCGTGGCGAATTCCCTAGCAGCCGATAAAATCGGTTCGCGCCCCCCCCCCCCCCCCTCGTGGGCATGTGTGCCGGGTTCTGATAAAGGTGGAGCAGATAAGAGCCAACACAGGCCGCGGCGGCTAACGCTCTGCGCCACACACCGGACCAGAGAGAGAGAGAGAGAGAGGAACAGTGGGAGGAAGGAAAGAGAGAGGGACAGAGGAGAGGATGGGAGAGAGGAAAAGAGAGACGGAGGAGGACGGTTGGGAGAGCATGGAGGGGGTGGTGGGGGCGGGGGGGGGGGGGGAATAAAAATAATAATCATTCTAAAGGTCACTTCTGCTCTGAGGAAAAACAAGATAGGGACACACAGAGATCAAGCACCGTAATACAAACAAAAGAGCACTTACAAAAAAATACAACAAAGACCCAGAGCAATGCTGGGCTAACCAGCAGGCTGTTCCTGAAGGGAATACATTTTAACCTATCGCATGTTTCCATAACAGGAGAACGGGGGGGGGGAGGTTAAACAAACCAGCAAGCCCCCATGTTGGAATGCCACGTCCATTTTAATTGCCGTATTGTCCATAACTGGTCGATGCTTAAAATACAGAGGTGGCACTAAAATAATATTTCAGGCTACTCGGTACAAGCATGCACTGCACTGGAATCAGAACATGGTTTGTTTGTTTTCTTTTTTCCCCCACCCCTACCAGTCAATTATCATTATTATTATTATATTAAAACATTTTTTTTTTTAATTTAAAAAAGTCAAACAGACGCCTGGATGAGAAGACGTTTGCGGTTCGCCCTCGTGCCAGCCGAGGGATTAGAGGCGCTCCCCCCGTTTTCGGAACGGCGAACAGCCGCCCGTAAATGAAGCGCCGCTGATGGCACGCACTGACAGGCCGGAGAGGACAGGTGGCACGGCGACACCCGCGGGCTCGGGGAGGCGTGCGCGTCCGCGCCGGTGTCGGCTTACAGGGCGTCAGTGTGTGTGTGCGCGCGAAAGACAGACCGCTCGTGTGTGTGCGCGCGAAAGACAGACCGCTCGGCCGCGGTGTGTGTGCGCGGAGAGCGCCATTTTGATCCGATTTCATTTCTCTGCATGCATGCAAAAAAAAAAAAAAGTTGTTATCCTTGTCACGGTACGTTCCTTGAAAAAAACTCATCAGCGAATCATACTTTAATTTTGATATGCTACTGGAGCTCAGCTACTGCATGAGTAACTGCATTCTTTTCATCAGTAAAGGGGAAAAAAAACAATTCGCTAGTTCTCAGGATAGCAGCTTGAAACGATAGTTGCTCGACAGAGGAGTCAACGGTCGACCGCTTCTAAGGATCGACGTGAGGAGCAAAGACAACTGACTGTCCTCACTCTGGCCACAAATATTCCAGAACAGCGACCCGACCAGGTCGGTTGGTAAAGACGCACAGCCAACTTCTGAAAATGGACGCACCACCTTCCCTGTGAAACTCAAGCTGCGGCATTGACCTCAGAGAAAGAAAACGTTTCAAAGCAAGAGCAAGTACACCGTCCTCCACACACACTGCTGTAGCAGCCGCGGCGTGTCCTTTGTCACGTCTTACACTTCTCAGGCTCATTACCTTTTAGTACTGTGAGCCCGTTCAGACGAGAGATAAATCCTTTGCTTTGCCAATAAATCAACAGTGAGCTACTTCATAGTTCTGATGACTCATGATCTTATGCAGGTGGGTCTCCCAACTGTTGCCAGCGGATCAAGTCAATTCATCCTTCGACCTACAAATACAATGCTGGCTAAAATGAGCTCTATCAATAATATTTCAAGAAGGCAATTTTGTAAACTGAAACTCATCTCTTTCCAGAAGCTCTGTGTAGGTGGGTGGAATCAAATTTTCAGTGTGCTCTCTTAGCAGTAGGCCATCTATACCATGAGCTAGGTATTTTCACAGCCAACAGACCCAGGCCCACAGATGCAAAAGCAGGTTTGTCTGGGGGCCAGGCATTCTAGGCAGGTGTAACCAGCAATGGTCAAATCTAAAGGTGTATCCATGATCATAAACACACAAGTAACAGGCACGACCCTAGCTGACAGGAGTAGACATAAAAGTTAGAATAATGTTAGAATAGCTAAAGTGGGTCAATGGAAAGGGTAGACTCCAGAGGACAGTATCTTTAACTCTTTAACTGGACATTCTAATGCTGATGTAACATTCACTATGGGCAATTGAAAGCAGTAGAGTTCTAGAACATTGACTTAGAATTTCGAATGAACATTCCAAAAAAACCTACTCTTCAAAGGGTTAACACGGCTGCCAAGCCAAAGTTCACTTAATCCGTTTATGATCGCCAGGATCCTAGCAATAATGCCTCAACATCAGGAAGGGCATAACGCTGAAGATATTTTTTTTTTTGGGGGGGGGTAGACTCTTCCATGAGTACTGTCGGATATCCCCTCTAATAGGGTAGAAATCGATGAAACAGAAATCAAACCAAGTTGGGAGACAGCAGCAGGGAGGCAGTCGTATATATGAGAGACGATCACTGTCTGAGATACAAACTCTACCATAGGTCAAGCTTTTAAACGCGTCTTCTTTGATCGCTGTCTGCAAGGGCAGAAAACAGGATGTTTTATCATTATACAGCTCTGCCCTGGTTTAATATATAAACATTCCCTCGAAACGTATTACACATCAACGCATAAATCTCATAAAACATGTTTCTCATGTCCCTGAAATACCTCCAACCACCCCCTTCTTTGTCCAGATCTTCCTCACCATTATACAGGCAGAAACTGAAAACGAATGGATATCACGCCAATGCTCAACGTTCACGCTAATCCAGAGTGGTAGAATAGCCAGTGGAGCAGGTTTAACTCTCTGTGTTACTCGCGGCATTTGTCATCTATGGCTGGGATGGCAGGAGCGGTGGAGAGGATCAGCCCTACGCGTTCCAGACCTGCTTGTGCCGCTTTAGTAGCAGAGGGTCCCCCATAAAGGCAGCCCCGAACGGGACAGCCCTCCCGCACCCCCCATCCCCCCCCCCCCCCATCCCCTCCGCCCGAAAACCAGGGCTCGCCCGGCCAGAGATGGCACCGGCTTAAATCGGCACGCCGGGGGTCGTGCCGGTGTCACTTGGCAGCGGCGCCGTTTCGTTTTTTTTTTTTTTTCGCGGATGACGAGGCTCAGAGGGTGAGGACGGGTGGCAGAGAAGAACCGCGTCAACGTTCCGCACCGCAGACAGGCGAAGGGACACGGCTCATTTCCCGCCGTAACTAGGGGGGGGGGAGCGGCAACCGCCATCACGGCTCACACAAGACTCCTCCTCCTCTTCCAACATCGGCCTGCGGCTAAAACGTGTGAACTGAAGAGCAAAAATGGGCCAAAATCGTTAAAAAAAAAACGTTGTGGAAAACAGAACAGTAATACAGAAATGTAAAAGAGTTTTAGCTGTGTTTTAGCTCTTGGAAAACGCCTCACTTCTGTCTAAGAAGTAGCAGCAACACATTCTGTCAGAGGTCAGAGGTTAGTAGTAAGAAAGTGTGCCACTTTTCATAACTATGCCCAGCTCTGTTTGTATCTTTTAAGTTATATTAGGACATATATATATATATATATACGGTATATATATAAACACCGTATCCATGAACAGATGGCATACGCATTAATAGTACTAAAAATAAAATGACAGTTCATTTTAAACGCAGAGATATTTTCGAGGACTACTCGTTTACTTTCTGTTTCAGTGTGAGTGAAGGCATCAATTATAATGAGATGCGCAAATTCTCCAAACATGTTTTGACGCTCTATAGTCAACAAACAGTCAGGGTTCTGTCACGGAATCTGGCGAGGATTCATAAAAAAAAAAAAATACAGGCTGAAGAAAGCTGTCACGCAGAATCTTGAAATGAATCCTACGGTACGTACTACTGTATAGACGGCGTTTGGAGATGAAACAACAGAGGAGGACAACAGAACCAACAGAACCTGGACCAGCCGTTTGGGTCGAGAGGCACGCACGAACACGTCTCACGATCTCCACGACCGGAGTTTAATACGCCCGGTCGGCTCCGCGGACGCCGAGCTTTCTGCGGACTTGTGCAGTGAGCGTACGCGCCTGAGCGTCGCTCGCTGTCTTCGAGCTCACGGGGCGAAGGCAAGGCGGGCGCGTCTGCACTTTTCCCAGCCCTGCTTGGTGGAGGGAGTTGTTCAAACCGCAGGAAGGGCCGGGCGGCGAGATCTGAGGCCCGGGTTCTGGGAATGTTCTTTTTGGAACGCTCGCGGAATGCGTGTCACCTCGGGAGCGACTGTTTGATTTTTTTTTTTTTTTTTTTTTTGCCGGAAGCTTCCGGAGAGCAGGCACGACGACGAGGTGCGGCAACCCGCCGCGCTCACACGTTCTCTCTCTCTCTCTCTCTCAACAGCGGCTCTACCAGTCTCGCCCAAGCCCTCTTTCGTGACTTCTCCAAAAACAGTTTTACTGCCTCTTAAATAAGTCGCTCCAAACCCATTCAGGGACACCTGACATACGAGGGGGGACACAACGATACTTTCCAAAAAAAGGACGAGCAGAATCCACAAACTTCAGGCCAAGCACTGCAAAAAAGTCTGTCTTAACTAGTATTTTAGTCTTGTAATGAGAAAATATCACTTTATTTTCCCTCAAGTAGAAAATATTAGCTTGTTTTAAGTTACGTTTTGCTTGACAAGTGAAAATGTCAAACCCCATTGGCAAATGTTGAAATGAGTAAAACTGTCTCACCTCATTGGCAATGTCTTATTTAGCAAAAAAGTTACAGAAATAAGATTTAAAGTCTAATATAAGACCAAAATACTTGTCAAGACTTTATTTTTTTTTTGGTTTTTGCAGTGAGCTAGGCAGATGCTTCACACTCTGCGCTGCAACATTCATGCATAATCACTCATGCATAGACAATCAGCGAGCAGAACATGAGGACCCATCTGTGTCTAGATAGAATTAAATTCTGCAGATGCAGTTTTCGCCCGTTTCGCTAGCAAACGAAGGAATGCACGGGAATACGGAACACGGGCCGCTACGCTACGCTATGCTATGCTACGCTACGGTACGCTACGCTACGGTAACAGAAATGACCTTCCCACACCCGCAGCGCCAGATGTGGCCGCGGGGTTACAGATTCACCTGCGGTCAGAAAATTCCGGCGACGTTCCCAAATCGTCGGAGCCGGAAGATTCCGTCCGATAAAGAACCGAATCTACGCCCGAAACGTCAGATTCGCCAGGCGTCGGACGCGCCCTCCTCGAGCCGACGGCGATCCGCGTCCAAAGTCATAAAGTCAGAAGCCCCGCCGTAAACGTCAAGACTCCCAACGCCGCGCAAAAAGGTCGACGCCGTTCGCGGCGACCGACGAGGAACCGAAGGACTGACGGACGCCTCGTATCCCGAACGCCGCACCGAGCAAACGCGAAGTGACAGAGCACACTTCCCCCCCCCCCCCCGATGTTTCATTAAACAACAATAAACCCAGGATTCCAAAGGTCACTCTGAATCAATCAATTCCCAACTCGGAGCTCAAACTCAAAACTCAAAGCAAATAACCGTCCTGACATTTCATTTTTTTTTTTTTTTTTGCTGTTCGTTTAAGACCGTCGAGAAAAGGACTCTTCCCAGGGGCAGAGGGGGAAAAACAAAGACTTCAGTCACGAGCATGCAAATATGGCCGCCGTGCCGAGCAAACAGCAGGTATCGCTGAGCACCACTCTAAACGGTCCGGAGGGACCGATTCAGGCTCCGTACCATTTCTGCGTCGGCTTTCTGGATTAGCCAAAAAGCTTTCGAAGCAGTCATGGGAGTTGTCAATGAATTATCGGCAAGACGGCTTTACAGTCTCTCTCTCTCTCTCTCTTTCTCTCTCTCTCTCTCTCTCTCTGTCACTCTCTCTCACACACACACACACACGCAGTGTACCTGTATAAACTTTACACAGAACAACTGAGTCAACCAAGCTCCACCTGCTGTGTACTTTAGAAACGCCCAGCGCATTAAGCTATCTGTTGACGGCAGATAAAAAAAAAAAAAAATTTGAGTCAAACTCCACCAGGTTCCCGCCTTTTCTCCCTACCTAGGTCTTTCTGGAAAAACCGGGACAATAAAACGAAGATTAAAGAAAGTTAAAGTTACGGGGGGGGGGGAGCGAGCGGCGACGGCGATGGCGGTAGCGCTGGGGGGGGGTTGGGGAGGGAAGGGAAAGGAGCACGACGACCTACGCCGAAATCAAAAGTAGCTTTTCTCCAGAGGCAGAGCAAGGGAGGGGGGGGGGGGGGAAGGGGGAGGGACACCGGCCGCCTTTGTTGTGAATGCGTTTCGCCCCGAGGCGGAAGATTACATCATCGGCAGTTTGCGGAGGCCCATGCTAATCGGCCGTTGCTCCGACGCGGCTTTTTGAAGAGCCTCGCTCGCCTCCCCGACCCGCCTTTGATCTCCCCGAAGCCGCGCTGGCTCCCGGCCAGGCGATCGTATCTTCGCGAGGCAGCGGCGTTCAGGTAGTCGCCCGGGGCGAGATTCCGCCACCTATTCGGGGGGTGGGGGGGGGGGGGGAACCTCCCCTATTTGCCTTCAGACGGTTTCCAAAAACTGGAAACGAGCACTTTGGCGGGCGGGGGGAAGGGGGGGAAAAAGGGCGGTAGCCCCGCTGCCGTTTTTTTTTTGATCGCCCCGGCGATTTTTTTTTTTGGGGGAGCTGCCGCAAGATTGGGCCCGAGGGGGTTCGAGCCGTCACGGACCGGTGTCTTATGGGTGACCAGGTGACCGGGGGGGTGAACTCCGGCCCTTTTCTTGTTTGCGTTTAAGTCGAAAAACCTGCTGGCGGGGGAAAAAAAAAAACTGTCGGCCAAAACAACAGCTTTGAGGCCGCAGTGCGGAGTGGGGATCTTTAAGAAACAATGGCAGGCTACACGTACGGTAGCAGAAGAGCCAAGAAGGCCCCTGGAAATCAAAGCTTCACTTTAAAGACAGAGCAGTTTCTACACGGCCAGGGGAAAGTATACAAAGATAGTTCCATAACCTCCTGTTCGGTGGGCCATCAATGATACGTGGGGACCCAAAGCTTTACTGATCCGTTTTAAACTCGCTAAAACCTCAGTTCAAACAAAAATGGCGGGGAGTTTTTCCGCATTCTGCTTGGAATGGAGTACTGAAACATATTTAGCATTTCAAAATAAACCCTCCACCCCCACTCCCCTGCACTCGTGTCAAAACATACGATACGTTGGTGGAGCCTAACAGCTCAAAACCACAAAAAGAAGGGGCACAATTGATGTCTGAAGACCCGAAATAAATTTTTTTTAGCTTGAGCGGGAGTGTTTTTGTGTCCGACGCCACCGCTTTGCTGTGGGACTGCAGAACAGTAGCGGAAACTGGAGCCCTTCGCATGAGAGAGAGAGCGTTCGGGTGCTTACGTTTGAAAACGAGATCGTTTATCTTTTTTTCCATGCCCGCCAGGCTTCCGATCCGATTCATCACCCCCACACCCCCCCACCCCACCCCCCTACCCCCCCACTCGTTTTTCAGCTGTGCCAGGCGCGTTAAATCTGGGGCGCCGTGCCCGGGTACTGCCCCGTGACACCAAACTGCCAGGTACCCGAGGGGGGGGGGGGGTTAGGGAGGGAGGCGGAGAGATGCGCCAGGCGTGCTCGGGAGACCGCCAGCGCGTCACGGGGGGAATTGGGCGCCAAGGCGACCAGTCCCGCCTCCGAACGGCAGCCCCAATCCATCACGGCCCGGTCGCGTTTACACGCGGGCCTGGGTTCCCCTCATTACCGGAGACCCCCGACCGCCACGCACAGGCGCTCGTTTTCCAGAGAAGGAGAGAGGGAGAAGGAGAGAGAGAGAGGGACAGAGAGGGAGAGGGAGAGAGAGAGAGCGAGAGAGAGGGAGAAGGAGAGGGGGAGAGAGAGAGGGAGAGAGAGAGGGAAAGGGAAAGAGAGAAACACAGAAGGAGAGGGTGAGACAGCGACAGAGAGAGAGAGAAACACAGAAGGAGAGGGTGAGACAGCGACACAGAGAGAGAGAGAGAGTGAGTAAGGGGCGGGGTCAAAAACATAATTTGTGCACATCTGGCAGACCCCCGCATCGCCCCAGTCATCAGTCTCCGGGAGTCATGTGACGGGGGGCAGCGGCTCGTGAGAGAAAAATGACTCGCCGGTAATGGACTTCCTGTCAGGCCCAAGCTATTGGCCTAATAACGGCGGTATGATGTATTCCGCTGGGCACGGGAGGAGACAGCGACTGAATAACACCTCAGCCCCGCCGAATTAGATATAGGTGATGGTTCCAGAGGCGGCACGCTCAACTTTCGCTTCACTTCAGAAGGCGGCCCAGGCATGCAAGCTCGTTTTCAGCGAAAGGTTCAATGAGATCGGGCAGCAGGGAAACTGCACAAATTGACAACTGGCTCAACTCGACAGGGAAAGGCCAGAAACATAAACAGACCCGGTATCTAAAAAAAAGATTATTTTTAAAAGCTGTTTAGGCAAAATAGAGGGTGTGGCCTGTTCCAGTCCTCAAATGTCCTTTCCAAACAGAACAGAGTTATGTCCCACCGCCCTATCCTCAACCCCCCCCCCACCCCCCGAAAATCAGACCGTCCATCAAAGCACGTCCTAAAAAGTTGAAGAGGTGTGCATGAAAGACACTGTAATAGAGCAAAACTCACTCTAAACACATAATGGCGTTCTCAATTATATAATTACGCGCACAAAAGGGGCAGAAGCGCTTTGAGCCTGCTGAGAGAACGTGCTACAAAGGGAGAGGTTGGTGATAAGGGCACTCATCACCACAAAAAAGCCGGGGGGGTGGGTAAGGGGGGGGGGGAACGTGGGTGCGCGCAGGACGCGAGGATTAGCACGAGTGAAGCGAAAGGACAGCAACGCGGAGCGGAGCTACCTTCCCCCCCCCCACCCCCCCCACCCACCACCTTTCATCTGAGTCACAAAAAAGAAAAGAGAAACAAAAGGGGGTGGGTCGGGGGGGGGAGACTGGCGTTTTTGGACTTCCACCGTTGGTCAGCACATTCCTGGGGGACAGCAAACCATGCACCCTCTCTCCCTCACCCCCCCCCCCCACATTGTCAGCTCGTATCACTCTCCTCTCACAGTATTGTTTCTCTGGGACCACCCCCCCCCCCCCCCCACACAGTTCTGTAGGGGTGAAAGCGAAGGGAGGGGCTTGTGTTTCAGCACTTTTTAATCAGTGCAGTCGACAGAACTATTCAGTGGCTGGAGCGTCCGCTTCCCTTCCTGACAAAACTGTCAGCAGGGCAGGATGCTTCGAACCCCATGCCCCGCGCCACAGAACCAACTACGGTCACAAATCCCAAAAACATTTTCATTATACGTAAATTGGATAAACAGCCTCATGTTTTTTGTTTGGGAGGGGGGGTTACCATCTGTACCCTCTTATTTCCTCAACAGACACATTTATAACTTATAAAACCTTACATTGGGGTCGTGTTTTTTGTGATGTTAATATATTTTTGTTTTTGTGATATTGAGCACAGACACATCCCCCTGAGAGCTCAGACTCCCCCCGCAGGATGTTCCTGCAGATGCCCTCTCCACATCCACGTAAGACAAATGTGCCGTTGTCATGGCAGTGAGGCTGCTCAGTGAATGAGTTGGGGACTCCACTGTCTCTACGGTTGCCTAGCCACAGCCAATTAGCCGCAACGAAAAAGCTTAAAAAAAAAAAAATGGGAGAAAGAACTGAACTCAAACGCACTTCCCTTAGACACCCTTTTCACATATTCTACACCGATAACACGGTAAACATTATGATTCTCATTTTGAGCAATACACAGACGAGGCCTACAATGCCAAGTGCTCAACCAGTGTATACATTTTGTATATGTCCATAAAAAATCTTTCATAGCATTTCATTTCTAGATCCCAGCACAGAGAGACAAAGCATGGCTTTTTGGTGTTTGTTGCTTTTAAAACATACAAGGAAGAGCCCACATAGATTTTTTCTAAATCCAGGTGGAAACCTGAAATCTCATATCAGACTGTGTTTACAGCGTCTGGACTTACACCTCACAACATTTCCTCAGAGATGACTATAGCAGCGGGTTCTGGTATAATTTATATTTAACTGAGCTTTTCTGGAGTCTGGTGCAATCCACAGATTTTATGTGTTCATAGATCAATAAAACTCCCAAACAAAGTGTTCAGCACGGTGTTATCTGCTCTCTCTCTCCATCCAGGGGATTCTCAATACAAGCAGGATTGCCAACATAAGCCAATTCCAATAACGTTCACATATCCAGCGCAAAGCATTTATACATCTAAAATCAATTAGTTTCATACCAGGAAGTACACAGTCCTGCAGTACAGCTATGATAGGTCAGCAAGACACAGAAGTTTAAAAAAGAAAACAAACAAAAAAACATCTGCAACATTTAAATTGGCTTTGGTGATGAATCGATACTGCGTCAGAGTGGGACAGTGTGAGAGTCCTCTTCTAACGAAAAGAAAGTCTAGAGAAGGTAGCAGCAGTAGCAGCGCCCCAAGTTTGGAAAGTAACATACAGCGCCCCTGAGCATCAACAGAAATTTCATGCACAGCTCGGCTCAGCTTAGTCAGCCATCTTGATTCCCACAAGCCCCCCCCCCCCCCCGAAGTTCCTTTGAAGTGATCACGCTCGTTTACAAAGACAAAGGACAACTAACAGGGCAAGCAGAGCAGAAGCCGAACACGAGCATCTCTGACACAAAACGACCCTGTTACAACACAAAACTCCGTCGCTGAGGATTAGCCTAAACCTCCACGTGTCCCAGCCTGCACCTCTCCCAAGGTACAATAGAAAACCGTAAAAAAAAAACAAAGGATGGTGGTGACTGCCTCAAAGCCACCAGAGAGCAAAGCGTGGGGGGGGGGGGGCAAAAAAAAGAGAGAGATCAAGAAAGAAAACAAGACATTTAGCTGGAATTAAGCGCCACTCAAAATTAGCGGGCGAATCCTCCACCGAGAGAGGAGGCCGTTTCCCAGAAGCCTTCGGTGCGAAGAGAACGCGGCGCGCGGGGTTAGCGTTCCTGCGTGCCGCGTTTGCGCGAACAACAAAGGAGAGGACCTAAATCCACGTTCGCCTGCCAAGTGCAGTTCTACCCTTGAGTCATACCCACGCTAGCTAAAGAAAGCGTGACACATTTTGTGCGCGTCAAAAAGAACAGAGCAGGGAAGAAGAAGAAAGCAACAGAAGAAGAAGAAAAAAAAAGGGTTTAGCTGTCTGCTCTAATCCAAGAAGGAGAAGTGCAGCCTCAAATTACACCGGCTGGGATATGAAAGGCAAGTGGTGTGGCGGTTTCAAACGATAGTACTTAAAATACAGCCCTGACCACCAAACCCATGAATGGAAAAAGTTGTCAGGCAGTCCTTTTTAACCTTTTAAACCCGAGCTCCGACGCTGCTACTGTCGCTCGGTCCTGGGAGTGGCGTGGGGTTTGCGCCACAGTACAGTGCCTCCAGTCTGGGGAAAGCCTGTCATGGGCTCCAGGGGTTTAAGTCGTTGGGGGGGGGGGGGGGGGGGGAAGCAGGCGAAATCCCTAAAGCAACCAGAGTCGCTCATTACAGAGCCAGCAAAGGACCAAAAAACATCTCCTATTCTGCGGTCTTTGTTAACATAATAAGTCAATAAACAGAATTATTTATACACACACGTATGTATCGGTTGCTTAAGCACATCGCTTTTGACAAAGTTCAAAGTTGAATCTGGAAATGAAAAAAGCCGTCACGCTCTTGCCGACACTTCCGAAGATCAAAGTCAATTCCGGTCGGGGTTTGCAGCGCGCGGCGTCAGTCGTCAAGGAGTTCCTGCGCCCGGTCCCATAGGACACCGCGAAAAAAAACATTGGTTGGCGCTGACACCTTTAGCCATGGAGACGATGGGTGGTGGGGGGGTGGGGGGGGGTTTTGGCGGGGGCCCAAGCTCACCCTCACCCCCGCAGCGTTCTGCATGGGCGCCGGCAGCGACACGCCGGGCCGCGGCGCGGTGGAGCCGCGCACCCTCCACGCTTCTTTTCGCAAACACCAGCATCCCCCCCTCCCACGTCACAGTATCCCCATGAAAGGCCGCCATTGTTCAAATGCCCCCCAACCCCCCACCCCCCACCCCCCACCCTCCCGCCCCCCGTTCGGGACATCGCACGGGCCTGCAGGTTGTACGGGACGGGCTCGTCCCATCTTCAGACAGGGGCCCGGTTTCGACACACCAAGTAACAGGACCTCGCGTTCCCAACTGCAGACTATCTCTGGTGTTAGACAGAAACATCGAAAATGCCCTCATCTTAGCCTCAGAAGGGGGCTCAGAACATTCTGCCTGCACTGAAACACGATCATTCCTGATAATAAACGTGCATTCAGCTTCACTTGTTTTGAAGGTAGCCAGTCTAGTCCTCCCATAGCTAACAGCAACTTCCCATCCATATAGCCTAAGTAAACAGGTGTGGTACTTTTTTTTTTTTTTTTTTTTGATTGACAGGGAAATTGATGGCTTTGTTGGCACATGAATTACAAAATGAATTTGACTGATTAGTCTCCTATCAGATCACAGGCAGCGTTCCCCTCAAATTTACATTTTAGATTAATGATGCACTTAATAAATTTTAATAAAAGAACATGATTATCAGGATATTATTTGTATTATTATTTATTTATCAAGTATTACCTTGAGAGCACTGGTGCAGCCAACAATAGCAATTATGTTCTGCTACGCTTTAATACGAGATAAATCTTGCTGAAATGAAAAAAAAAAAAACGCTCATTTCACATTCAATGATGTAATGAAGTAAAACGGCACTAGCCCACAGCAAGCTGGGTAATTTCATTCGATGACGGGATTATGTAAAACAGACATCAATTCCCACGGCCATCACACCGCAGGATTAGAAACAATTAGCGATCTGGCCAGGACAAAGTTTTGTGTATTAGCCTAAGAAAGCCATCACCACACTTTCACCCAATACAGAGCGAGTCCCCCCCCCCCCGCCCCCCCAGCGACAATTCTACCAGGCCCCTCCATCAAAACCCCTCAGGTGTCCCAACACAACAATAGGGGCAATGCCCGGCAGGGGGGTCAAGACCTGCCCAGCTCTGGCGTAACAAGGAAGCGACTGAAATGAAGGAGCTGGAGACCCAGAATAACTCCACATGCCCAAAGGCAGACAGGAACATACCTATAAAGACCCCGGCCTCGTCACACGACGTCCGTCCCATTCACACGGAAACCAATGGGCGGCCAGAGACAGACTGGCACTCTACGAGCGAGGAAGCAGGATTGTGCAGGGAGCCACACACCCTTTCAAAAGCATGGATGCTTCAGACACACTATCTCAGAAAGGTTTGCCTTGGTGCCGTAGATATGAGGGGATTCACAGCAAAAAACATAAGAAAATTCCACAAATGACTGAACACAAATATAAGCAATAGAATGTGCTCTTAAGCAAGGTAAATTACCATTATTTGTATGCATGGCAGTAAGCAAACGTGATCCGTTTATCACATGCAAACCTAATTTTTCCCCTATTTGTTGCAGTTCTATTAAAATAATAAACCAGGATTACAACAGCACATAACCTGCACTGCTAACCCAACCCCCACTATCTTTGCATCATCCTAAATGGATGAATCCAATGGATCCAATTGTTCCTACTCACATATCAGCAAGTGGAAGAATTACCAATGTTTGGTCTTATTTCAGGTCTACTCAAACTGCACTTTAAGAACTACGAGTTCTGGAAGCAGATCCCCAGCAGAACCAGGCAAATCCGGTGTGTGCCTTTGTGACTTGTGCTGGCCTACACATCAACTTTTCTACAGAGGACAGTTAAAAGCGCATTTTCTATGTGCCACTGCAGACATGAGACTTCAAAAGCCCCCCAGCGCCCAGAGGGAGACACACAAGCTCTTTCCTTTGTTTCCATGGAGCTGACGCAAGTAAAAAGATTGTTTAAAAAAACATTTTTTTTAAAGAATGGGCATGGGTAAACCCTGCAAACTGGCACTCAAAACCACAGTTAGCACATTTTATTAAAAGTCCACCCGAAAATGGCAACAAGATCCACTCAACACTTTAAGAGGAACGGTCCCGACGAAAACCAATCGACCGGTGATTCGGTCCCCGAAAGCTGAAGCCATGTTTAAAAAAGGCTGCCTTCGAGTTTGAGGAAAGCGCACATAAATAGATGTGGTCTTCGACATACAGCTGAGGCTGGACATTCCTGGTGCGGTTTACGAAGAGAAGTTGAATTAAGCATACAAAATACATAAACGAGACCGGAGACCGGGTTAAATATTTCTGTTCTCCTTTGGTTTAGCTCCTGCCCTCTAGTTTGCGTCAATTATGGAATAACCTGACCCCCCCCCCCCCCCCCCCCCCCCCGTCGCACCTCCACCACCCCATGTGTACGTTTTATGGTTATAAACTCTTGTTCTTAGGGGGGAAACCATGAAGTGCTGAAAAAAACCAGGGATTAAAGATGGAGGAGAAAAGTCTCGTCTCCCAGCCCCACAAACTTATCACGTCTGCTTACAGGTATCAGTGAACACAAATAATTACAACTGTAAACCTGTCAACCTGGGAACCCCCTCAGTTTGTCCTTTACTTCATTGGAAGTTCACTGAAAGGGGCACTATTAAGTTAACCTGTTTGCACACGTGATGCACAAGTTTGCACAAGCGATGCACAAGTTTGCACAAGTGATGCACACTCCATAGGTACAACTCAGAATGCATTCAAATCTATAATTTACCTGCTCTCAATCCGTGGGGTCAGAACCCATGCATTGGCCCAGAATGCCTTAAACAGATGTGGTCCAAGGTGAGAGATAAACCTCAACAAATAAAAGTAACAAACTAATATAACTTACAACACTATTCTACATAGGGTGCAGAACATCATCAGTTCAATGCTCGTCAGGCACCCTGCTTTTGCACTTTTCTGCATAATATCCAAGTATATATTATTTACTAGCCTGTTGAAGCTGAATGAATCATATGTACTTAAAAATAAAACATGTTTCTGATAAATATTTATGTACTTGGTCTAAAAAAAACAGCTGAGGTAACACTGCAGTTAATCAAAATCCGTCAAGTTTTGAGTTGATTCATAAGACGATAAAAGGAGGCAGGCCTATACTGCTAAAATATTATGCATAAAGATAGATAGGAAATGCGTGTTCTTATAAGTCTGGTATATTTTAGCTCCATTAAAAGTCACTACACGTTACTTAAAGTTGACTAAATTTTGAATCTCTTCACCATTAAGGTGCTCTTAATCGCAAACGGATCAGCCAAGTGGCTTAACTGAAACGGTTACCAAGCGATGTGTACAATACATAGTTGGTAAAAAAAAAAAAAACCATATTGAGTCTATGTTAAAACTTCATACTCCAGATCAGAGGGAAACAGAACGGACTCTTTAACTAGATCACACACAACAAGCGGGCTTTTCTGGCGCTCCGATAACGAGCTGACCTTGAAAATTCCCAACTCCTAAGCTCTCCAACTGCATGCAGTGCACGTTTGCCAGTTAACAATTCAACTTTTATCTTCCAGGCAAATTCTTTTGTGAAAGATTGTTCCTCCCGGCATTGCTTTTAATCATGCTCGCCACATCTACCCGCATTCTCCGTTTTCATGTGCAATGATTGGAGGGGGCCAGGGGGTGTAGCCTAATGTCTACATTAACGCTGCTGAACTGGATAGCCTTCCAGAACACTTGTAAACGTGCACGTGTAAAACAAAAAAAAACAAAAATACTTCGGATATCAGGTGCCCATTTAATGCCACTAACCAATTTCATAAATATTTACGGAATCTGTATTGTAATTTCGATAAAAATAATAACCATTTGTTGAAGAATTAGCTAATCAAACCGAATTTATTCAATCAAAGACCGAAAGACCACCTCGATGTACGAGTGCGCGTGTTACAGCGTAGACGATAGCCTACAGAGACTTGGGCCATCTGAGTTTTGAAAAAGGAAAAATTCCGTCTCCAGACTACGCTCAAACTTCAAAGTACTCGCCGCAGAAGGAGTGTTATAAAATGCAATACTCTGTATTCTACAAGCCCTGCAAAGCGGGAGATAAACCTTCGTCATTGTGTCAGGCCACTGTCAGATCTTTCAAATGAATGATTTCCAGTATTGCCGAACATGTTCCATTACATTACAAACTTGGAGTGTATTAAATCCAACATCTTACAAGTGAACTTAAATGGAAAATGTTTATGTTGTCATATTTAATAAAACCAAGGAATTTTGGTAACCTGCTGAATCTAGCCACTTGGAACAAGTTTCTATTACTTTTTGAGTTGCATATCATTTAGTTATGAGTGTGAGAGAGTACCACATCGATTTTTTATTACTGTAAAACCAGAATTTCAAACAAAGTTCACATCTAGACGGTGAAATATGTCCCCACGTTTATATAACTCTGTATTATCAGTGCAGAACTCAACTCCGAAGTTTCGTTGCAAAACAAGTCGCAATGTGCATGTTTTATTGTGAACTGAAGTCCACTGCTGCCTCTACAAGATAGAAGCCATCTTGTGACCACATAGCTAGCAAGCTAGTACCATCCTCACATAAATAGTGCCCCCCTCCCCTCTACTCCCCTCCCCCCCCCAAAAAAAAGTAGTAAAGAGAACGATAAAAGTAACAACGACATTTGCAGCGTAATCGCACACCGAAGCCACCCAATTACATCAAATATTGCGATTGCTCTTATTTTCCCATACCTGCACGATCTCGCCCTCCGCACTGATAGTGGCTCCAGCTTTTGAGAATCGTCCTTGCAAACCTGTAGTGTAAGTCTTATATTCTCCAGTGGGACTTGACTCAAATAGCACCACTTCCACAAAGGCAGTATCCTTAGCGAAGACGGTTCCCCAAGTAGTGACCACAAGGATCACCAAGACCACCGAATCGGCTACACAATCTGACCCTCTCCTTGGTAAAATCATCTTGCCGGCTGGATCAGCGCTGATCGGAACATAATTTCCAGGTTTTTTTGGGATAAGCCCTTGGCTGGTTGTGGAATTAAATCTCAGTGGGGAAAAACGCGGCGTTGAAGAAGCGCAACCTTTTCTGGATTGTGCAACAAAAACTCTGGCGAGCACTGAACGTGTTTATTTCACCATTGCAGCCTTGTCACTTACAAGGCTGTGTGCGCTCGCTCGCTCTCGCTCTCTCTCCCTCTCTCTCTCTCTCTCGTTCCAGCTCTACAAAGCGGATCTCCTTTGATCTCTAAACACGTGATTTTTTTTAGTTTTTTTTTCTTTCCAAAAGGGTTATCCCCACCCACCGATCTTCCTGACCCTTTACTTTCCACTCCCAGTTTTCGGCTGCCATTCCGCATTTAAGGAGGCGCGAATGTGTACGGCGTCTCTGATAAACAGACGTGCTCAGTTACAAATTAAAACAGTTTTCCTGCGTCGTAGTAGCCAGCGATTTCGTTGCCGTGTGCTTTATGTAATATGCATTATATTAGTATACATAAATTGTAAGTATATCAAGGTCTATACATACATCAACCACAGTTAATTATACATTATTGTTTCAACCTTCAGTGTTGTATCGGCTACATACAAACAAACATTTCAGAATACAATTTCCGCCTGTTTACGCTCTGGCATGCGCTATTTGTTTATTTATTTATTTTTACCGTGAAAATATTTTCTCAAATTTGGATGTAAACCACCTTAAATGAGACGTACCCTCTTCAAAACATCCTTCAGGTCAAGCAGCCTAACTTTCAAACCCGATTCGAAGTATTTTTTTTTCCGCAGTTACAATTATATCATTGAAGTTCTGAAGAATTAGCTCACATCAAAGCACCGACGCATTGACTTGTTAATGCTGGGGAGCAAAACAGTTAATTAAGTAGAATCCACGCCGCGCAACATTCAATACATCACGTTTTCAGAAGTGAGATCTCTTGAATAATGAATTTTCATCGGAATAACCTGTTTGTCCCATATATTTATAGATGCCATATGCATTATATTAAACAGAAACCATGAAACAGAACGCACACAATATAAATATCAACATGAAAAGTAGATAATTTAAGTACAATAACGTAAAATATGTAACTTACTAAGACCATCTATGTAATGTTTAAGCACACGCACACACACACACATGCACTTTTGTTTTTGTCACATTTTCTCATTAGAATTTACTTTTGAAGTAATTTTCACTGTCAAATTTTAACATTTTAATCTGCAGTTGTCCGCAATGCCACACTGTTTGCATTTTCCAACGGGAGCTTTGACAGCCTAATTTCACATAATTTCACCAGTTCTCAAGTAATGCTGTCCTGCGGTTTTAAGAAATTATATCTTAACGTGCACGCTGACAGACTGGCGTTAATTGTTCGGAACAGCAGGTTTTGGCGAAGCTGACGCCTCTGTGGCCTTTCTGACATAAACGCTTTTTTTTCCCCCTGATTTTATTTTCTAATGCAAACTGGGAGCAATTTGTCTTGGAAATAAACAATTGTTAGTTTTAAAAAAAAAACCCTTTATAAGAGGAGGCAAGAAAGCAAGCAAACAAAATATTGTAAAATTTCATTTTTCAGCCTTTGGAGGGCAAATATTCATTGTCCAAGAAGCAAGTATTTGTAATCTTTTCTCTTTTTTTTTTCCACGGAACAAAGATATTTTTGTGTGAAACATAAAAGCCTTTTGGAATTAGAAGTTCCTGGCATGTCTGGCTGAAGGTCCTGCGAGGCATCCGGAGACTTCGGTATGTGGAACTCATTTGTGCTCTCGGGTCCTGGCACGGAGCGGGGGCCTGGAGCAGCCGAACCATGCCATCATTGTCCCGGGTGATGCAACCCCGCGGTGAAATAAACAAACACTTCAGCTCTGCGTGGCAGAGTCACTCTGGTCAGGCGCAGTGTCGTAGGCTACGTACACAAGGACACCTACCGCACGCTGAAGAAATACTGAACTTACTTTTGCACTCCGGAATTTACTAACGTGTTGTCACGAAAAGTTTTCAGCAATGGACGGTTTTTCAGTGGGAATCAGGACACCTGGAAAAAAATCCACTTTATATCAATTTGAGAAAAATGAGGCCATTATTCCCCAAACCCTTAAAAATAAAAATAAAAATAATGGGGTAATAATGAAAAGAGTGACTCTATAAACTAAAATAGCGCCCTGCTCTTATTGGTGACAGGGAGATTCAGGTCCTGTGATGGGCAGCTCTGCATGTCCAGTACAGGGATTATGCTTACGGACCCTAAGAATAAACAGGCTATTTAAGTGTCTGATGGGATTCCTGAATACTGCAGAAGGTCCTTCAGGCTCTTGAGGCTTAAGATGCTACAAGATGAGCATCACGCAGTGACCTTGGGCCTGGGGTAGGGTGGACCTCACCCACCCCAGAAAGCGATACACTGGTATAGATCATTCACAGTACAAAAAAAAAACATAGATCATTCACAGTCCCTAACACATCATTTCTGAGACACATCAAAACCTTACAATCTAAAAAAGAAAAAAGTTTTCAAGTTTTGAAAGTTATCATTTGTCTGCACTGCATATGTGTCAGTTATGTTTTACTTAGTTCACTCTATAAGAAAACAAATCGTGGAGACAGAATGGTGTGGGAAACACTGTCACTTCCTAAGTAAGACAAACAGTAAGATTAATCACTGATTCTGTGTGTACCTGGAGAATTATGGATGCGTGCATGCTTTTTTCCCCACACTGTTCAGAGATTCCCACTGGTCAACAGTGTAAAAGCTGTATTTCAGGACACTGGTGTTCTCCATCAGCTTCCGAACTACAGTAACTCTATCACACTGACAACAGCTGTTAACATTAGTGCCACACAAAGCAATTCAGACATGAAACCAACACTTGCGTGTAATATTTTTTCGGGGGGGGGGGTGAAGGGCGAATAGAAATTTTCTTTGAGAGAAATTCAAAAAAATGTAGACTTCACCTAGTATTTTGGACACCTTTTAGTATGATTTATTAGAACCCTATCAACTTTTAAAAAAAAAATTTTTTTAAACCATACAGCCAAGTTAGGGAACTGAAATTCACCTTACAGTACATTAGCGACGGAGAGGGGTCTCTCTCAGGCACTTGAAAACATCGGTGGATTTGAGCTGCTGTCAGCTGGGGTGGTGATTATGAAAACCAACTGCGGGGCCTTTTTAGGCCAAGAATGCGGCGCTCTGTTAAAAAAAAAAAAAAAAAAATGGAGGAGCTTGAAAATGGTCCCCATATGTTCTGATTGAGAATGTTAACTTGGGCGAAACTATTCAAAAGGGCTAGCTGCATTTCAAGCAGGAATCTGTGTGCGTGTGTGTGTGTGTGTGTGTGTGTGTGTGTGTGTGCCTCTAGCATATCAATTATTCGCAGGTCATGTTTCAGTGATGTCAACCCCAAGTTCTGGATGCTGATCAGCTCCATATGTTTTCGTTCTTTTACACCATATTGTGGGTCCTCCATACTTCTCGCTATAGAAGTCTCTAAGTGAAAACAAGGAGAGCTATCTAGTCTGAGTGATGGAGATGGACCTCCAGGAAGCACAAGCTCACAAATTTGGGGGGGGGGGGAGGCACTGGGAGCTGAGCTCCCCTGAGAGACCTGAGCTCCACTGCAAGTAAAGCTCAGGTTTGGGTGGGGGGGGGGGTCACTACAATGGTGATGAATTAACCATACTTAACCCCCCACCCCCAATCCACTGTTGATCTCAGAGACCCCCCGGAAAGCCAGAGTGTAATTCAAACACAGAAAGAGCGGAAGAACTTCACCCTCACACTCACACACAAGCTCATACACACATGCTCACACACACACACACACACGTGTGTGTATGACCACAAAGCCCCAGTAAAAACAGAACATTCGTATCGCGTCAGGTTATCTTTTTGATTGACAAATACAGCTTGGTCTGCGATACCACAGACGCCCATCAACTGTCAGCCTGGCACATTCTAAGAAAAAGATCAAACGAAATTACCAGCAGAAGATACGCACCATTGCTTCCTTACTGACAGTTGCAGAATATAAAAAAAACAACACATACATTTTGGCACACGAGTGAATTCTGAAATGACAGGTGACATGCATATGTAATGTTTTCAGCTGAAGCAAGGGGTGGAGAATTCAAAGTAACCGCCTCAGTTTTTTTTTTTTTTTTGTGGCATTGAAGTGCTGCCGAGGATGTGACCACTCGGAGAGAAGAGAAAACACTGCGTCACTTCAAAGTACGCCCACGTGTACGAGAACCATATTCTGGAACCGAACGTGGAAAAATTACAATTAAGTGGCCTTTTAGCAAATCAAGTCACATACAGCAGCCCGTTTTAAATCGAACCCGACACAACCTGCACGCCTGAATTAGGAATTACACTAACAGACGACACTGTGTTTCCAAGCAAAGTCCTTAGTATTTATTTTACTGTGACTTATAAAAGCAGGAGCAAGCTGCTTGCACAGATAAACAGCGTTCCTATTTGCACTGTGTGAAAACCGAAGACAACTGTAAAATTTGGAAGTCTTGAACATTTTCATTAGACGACAGTGTTCTAGTCAAAGTTACTAAATTATTGAAGGCTCAACTTTCAATCATCTCATAAAAGTCTTAGGGATGCGGCTGGGTTTTCCACCAGATAGCTCGATTAATTTTTAAAAGGAGCTCTAGCAAATCCATTCTAATATTATAACGGCTTCCTGGCAATCTTAAATTGTAGCAGTAGTGTAATGCCTTGATTTATTTAAAGCGACCACAAAGGCCGTTCTGATGCACTACGTTTGACTAGTTTGGAATCATCAGTTGTTAATCTTTTTTGGTCCCCATATTTTTTTTTTCATATTGTTTCACATTTACTAAGTACAAATAAACTGAGACTGAAGATCTGTCATCGCATCAACAAGGCCGAAGGTGGTGGTGGCTGGGTTTGGTTTATAAAAAATGAGTTAACTAAATACTGGAAGAAAAACGGCCTTTTCCACGTGCCAGACATCATACACAGCGCGTGACCGCCATTTCATCACTAGAAATTGAGCGCTAAGTTGCGCGTTTTGATTTGGCGAGGAAATCACAAATTCTGCATTAAAGCTCTCGACGACAGGAGTTCTATACTCCACTGCGCAGAAAACCGAAGCCGCTTGACATTCAACTTTGAAATTTCCCAGTCTCTCTCTCTCCCATTTTATCAATAACCATTAGAATGATGAGAAGTGACCGCGTGCGTTTCCCACAATGCACTGCCACACGCTCCAGGTAAGCCCCACGATTCGCCCTATTGGTATGCACCAGATGTGGTTCGTCGCTGGTTAAGATTTTCCAGTTCATCACAGCTGGGGAGAGGGGGGGGGGTGGGGGGGAATAAAGCCCAGATAATTACAAAGTACAGTTTCTCCCACCCCCTGACCCCCGCCCCCCATCCAATCAATTTTTTTTCATTTTCCCACATTTGTACTTGTTCGACACGAGGCCCCAGGAGATGTGCGAGAGCGCCGCTGCGTCACACGAGACAGGGAAGGAGTGATGACGGCTCGCCAACGCAACACGACGCGTCACTGCGGCGCCGGACGGAAGCTGCCCCGCAACCCCATCAGCACGTCCTCCACTCCCCCCGATCACACACAAACGCAAAGTAAAGGATCATCTGATAAACCTAAGATGATACATACATTTCAGTACATACATATATGGAGAGAGAGAGAGAGAGAGAGAGAGAGGGGAGGAGTGAGAAAGACAGAAAGAGGGAGGAAAAGCAGTTGTGAAACAGCCTCCTCTCAGCCCACTTTTCATAAAATCATCAAAAGCACATGACGCATAAAAAAATGCATTTGATGTGGGCGTACATGAAAAGGAACTTATGAATAGAAATCCTCCCCAGCCCGTTTCTGGTAATCCAGGCCCTGCCGTCCCCCCCCCCCCCCCCCCCCCCCCCCCCCCCCCGAACGGATTCCAGGCCGCGACGGAGCGGTGGTGCGGAATGCTGATCTTGGACACCTCCGCAAGACTCGGTTTCAGCGTCTCGCTCCGGGACGGGCCCGCTGCACTTCCTCCTGGTCCCAGACCAGGGCGTCGCGCGGGACGGCGGCGGTCCGAAAAGCCGGTCCCGTTCCAGACCAGACCAGACCAGACCGGACCGCTGCGCTCAGATGGACCTCGCCCCGCCTTGTGATCAACGACAGACCACTCGGGCAAATTTCTCGACAGGAGGCAGGGCTTTTTCAGCTGGCCAGCCAAAGGGGCTAAAAGCATCCCGCTACAGACGTTGCCCCACTGACCGTTTGAGAAAAAGAAAAGGCACTCTGAATTTAAAAGTTTGTGCCCGCGTCCAGTCCAATTCCACAGGGTCCGCACACATCCTGTTAGCGACAGACCGCTAAGTAAAAGCTACGTGCATTTTTAAAATGGAACCTATTTTGTTTACACATATGCAAATCTTCTTTTTTTATAAATAGGACGTGGAAAATATTTTAACCTTTATACACCGCACCAAAGCATACTGGTACAAGGCAACAGGAAATGCAGGAAAATTCCAGCCCACTAAACATGCTTTTAACCACTCGGAAATCACCACCTGGTTAAAATCTCCAGGTCAGCCATTATTCATGTTGTTAAATAATGCATTGCACCAGTTCTGGATGAAATTTCTTAAAAGGGGGAGGGGAAGTCTGTGTATGTGTGTGTGTGTGGGGGGGGGGGGGGGGGGGGGTTGGGTTTGAAAATACCCCCATGGAAAACATTTCCTGAACAACTTAGATTTTTCCAAAAAGACAAATTTATGAAATCAGCTAGATGCCAAACTGCCCAAGGGTGGATATTGAACATTCTGTGTGTGCATCAATGACCTCTTCGTGACTGCACTGTGGCTAACGCTTTACATAAGCCTGATGTTTTACACATCTATTATTCCACTAAAGCAGGGCTGTGTAATCTTGTCCAACAAAGGCCGATGTGGGTGCAGGTTTCTGTTTTAGCCCAGCACTATGACACTTGATTCGGCTAATTAACTAATCATGATCTTCAAACCAAGACCTTGATAAGTAGATTTAGGTGTGTTAGCACTGGGCTAAAACAAAAACCTGCACCCACACTGGCCCTTTTCAGATAAGACCAGACACCCCTGCAATAGAACATTTGCTGAACAGTAGTGATAGAAGAGTGTAGTTTCAATTACCTCATAATGGGCGGGGCTGCAATGAGCTGTCAATCACTGACTTGCTTAAGCCAATCAAAAGGTTTTGCTCTCCACAACCGATGGTTCACCTCAATGAGTCACCGATTGCATGGGGCACCATAGCTCTGTGCCAATCATTTGTTTCTTAAAGCCTCATTCTCATATTTACATTTACATTTTAGATGATGCCGTTCTCCACAGGGAATTACAATGAGTGGGAACGATGAAAAGGCCTAGATTCATAAATCACCAGCATCCCAAGCAGTGATTAATGAGAGCGCGATGCTCAGGCTACAACTCCCCAGCAATAGGTAATCCTTTCATCACGAGAATTAACATGTGGAAGGGAAGGTAGAGAAAGGATTTTTTTTTTTGGATGGGGAATATAGGGTAGATAGGGGAAAATGTGGAAGAAGGGAACGGGAATAAGGCTGGAGAAGTACACTGTACAGTGTGCGTGAACTGAACCAATTCCGAAATGAATACAGTCAGAAATAACTGTCAACACCAACGCAGGACGAACACAAGGAAGCAGCAACGCCCACTGCTTCTCAGAGGACTTAAAATGGGTCAGGAGCGCTGAAGGACGTTCCGGTTCGATTTCCATTTGGTCGTGAGATAAATTTATGATGAGAACGTTACCTACGCGGTCTCAGAACGTGTCTGTGCTGCGCCAGGTTTTGTCAAAGTCAGAAAGATATTCCAAGCATGTCGTGTACAAACGCACTGGCAGCATCCTCGGATGGTTATCGTTTCTCCGTGAAAAAGAAAAAAAACATTGCAGAAAACATGCGTTAAACACATTTTGAGAACGTTCCAAATTAAGGACCTGGAATGGCCAAAAAGAAGCGACTTGTTTAACATTTTTAACATTCCTGCTAAAATTAGCATGAACGAGCGTCCATAGTTCAAACGATTCTTTTCATATTAATTGCAGAAATGCGATCGTCTTTGTGATTTAAAGATGACATTCTCGGGACATCCCGGAAACTGGGCTAATTTACGTGCTGGGAATGTTTACCCTAAATTCCCCAATGTTCCAGGAGTATTCTGAGAACCACAAATGAGTAAGGCTGCAGCACCAGGCTTTCTATAAACAGAGAGCGTGCAGGTTCAAATCCTGACTCAAATAAAAATCTGCTGATGGAGGTGGTATTTCCAGACAGTGCCGGAGCAGTGTGAAATAAGCTTAATATTCTTTTGAAATTGGCCAAGCGCAGGGTCTTATCTTTTCCGATGCAGTTCCCTAGGCGCCCGGCACCCAAAAGACTTTTTAATAATTTCGAGTTTCTTGAGCTGAGCACGCGAATCAAAGAAGCCCAGCTCCTCGCTTCAAATCCTGAGCGCGGCATTGATGTTGCAACTCTGAGTTGCAAGTACTCAGCCTGAATCACTGAAGTGCATGCTCATGTAATTCATGTGAAAAACGGTTATGGAGATAGCAGGTTGTATGGATTATACAATCACAACGTACTGTACATATAGGCCACAGGGTTTTTGGCCAATGACCAAACCAGACAGACCAGACCCAGCGTGCTTGTGAGAGTCCTGGTCAGGTAATATAAATGACCATATTACTTCTGATAACAGATCACCAGATCACAAGCACAAAACTACAGACTACATCTTGGGTTTTATTTTAGAGTGGTACATGGTAAAATGTTCAGTGTTGAAATCATACATTGATAGAGTGAATTTTACTGTGATTTAATACATTTGATCCCTACAGGACTTGTTTAAGTTGAATTAACATCAGACAGTCAGTTCATCATCCCAGGAGGACCCACTCTCAATGCATGCGCTCCACACACGTCCTTACAGCAGGTCTGACTGCACACCCAGTCCCAGGAGCAGACAGACGGATAACAGATAGACAAGGATAGGCTCGCTGATAAATGCCGTACGGTCTTTTAGTTCCACTCAATCAGGGTCTATCCAGGGCAAATCGTTCTTTTTTTTTTTTCCAGAGAAATCGATGGCATGGGGTGGAGGAGTGGGGGGGGGGGTTGAGAATCAATAATGCATCCTTTTCATTTACAGCCATGCCTGTGCTTTGCGCTCCACGCCCCGATTCATCCTTAATTTCCATATAATCTGAGGCTTGCAACCAGCTCTGAGTAATTACAACCATAGAAGGCAGCAGATACTGTATTGTTGCAGTCCTGCTGTTTTTTTTTTTTCGGCCTGTGGAAACAGACCGATTCTCCAATGAATGCGGCTGGTCTAGTTGAGAAGATGGTTTCTGGTCATTAAGGGAAGATAATATGTCATATTTGAAGGCCAGTAACACCATAGCAACCATCTGAAAAGATGAAGGGGAGGCTGGATGAAAGGAGACCTTTTCTTCATAGAATCAAGGAGCCAGCCAAGACACTTCACAAGCTTCTCCTCGACAACGTAAGACATGGCTGTGAACTAGGTCCAGACAGCAGCGTCAAGACAGAATTTTAAGAGGTAAGATACACTTCATTGAACCACGTGGGGGAAATTTGTCCTCTGTGTTAAACCCATCCTAGCTACTTAAGAGCAGGGGGCAGCCTCCAGGCACCAACTCCACTTCTGAGACCAGTGCCTTGGTCAAGGGCAACTGCAGGAGTATACCTAAACAAACAGATATGCCTTTGGGTGTGGGAGGACACCGGAGTGCCCGGGGGAAACCCACATGAACACGGGGAGGATCCGACGGAGAGGATCCAGCCGGCTGGGACTAGAACCCGGAGCCCCCTTCTTACGAGGCAACAGCGGCAACAGTGCTAGAGGGGCTAGTATGTAAATGCAAGCAGAACTGCAGCTGTTTCTGTGAACTGCTGTTTCATACACCTGCATTGTTCCGTGATTGCTATACGCTCCTCTGATTCTATGGCCCATGCTTGTATGTATTGGCATTGCATTTGCACACGTGCCCAAGGAAGAAGAGGTTCAACAGAACGAAACGAAGATCATTTCAGCTTGGCCACTGATCGTGGAAACGAGCGGCATCACCATCGCCCGTGGTTACAGGCGTTTTTCGTACAGATCCGTGGTGAGTTTCCGTGCAAACGCAGCATTGCGGTCACAGAGAGGGCATTCCAATGGAGGAATGCAGACACGCGTGTCACGGACAAGGTGTCCTTGGGTCAAAGACATCAGAGCGCAGAGCTGGTGGGAATCGATCAGCCAATGGGCAAACCTCTGGCTCAAACACGCGGCAACCATTGCTCCTGTGATACTGCCATTCATAACATCTCCATAACGTAAGAGTAATGTGCCTAATTTATGTATTGTGCTAAACTGCATAATTAGAGTAGCCTACCACTTAATATATAATTCATATACTGAATGTTTGACAATAATGTAGTGTCTTATAGGCTCTCTTGACAGGGCACCATAAGGTGCATGACACTTAAATTTAAAAGCAATCAATCAATCAAGTCTGAGGTGGTGACTTTTGGTTAGGGCCACCTGCGCTGTTACCGCTGAGATACTGAGTATATTTCTGCAAAAAGGCAGCCAGCTACAAATGGAGACATGCATTTTTTGTTTTACCAATGCTGCCCTCTTGTGGCAGAGAAAATCATTGCTATTACCGTTACATTCACTATTAGGAAAGAACGCTATTAGAAGACCCGCACAGCTGTAGAATTTCCTGACCAGCATCTTCTCTCTCACTGCCGTAAAGCAAACTTTTCTCATCCACGAACAACAAAAAAAAAATTGCCCGGGTTCTCATTTCAGCTCGCTTTGATAATTAGTTTGAATCCACTTGAGGCCTCGTTTCTGGAATTTCTTGTGCATACAAAGCAAACTCAAAGCAGATCTTTTGTGTTCTCGCGTTGACCTCACGCCACCACAGTTTCATTGTGATCAAAGCATTCTTTACGGCAGTCCATTGCTCCCAGAAAGCATATTTATAGAAGCTGCAATTATCACTACGTGTAAAAATATATAACAGAGTGTCCCGTATATAAACCGGTTCACAGTGATATAAACACTGGCTCGATAGCCGTTTCGTGTTTATATATAATTTCTGCGGGATTCGTCAATGTCGCAACAAAGGGCAGTTGAAAAACAATTACATTTTTTTCGACGAATGAATCACGTTAAATCCAGACCGTTTAGAAGTCTGAAGTTCGCGGAGTGACATATCTGTTATTCATTAAACAGAGAGAGAGAGAGATCAAAATAGTACCACAGAGACAAAGAGATGGCAACTGAAAACGGAAAAAAATCTGCAGAGGACAGGCGTGACTCTGGCATACTTTTAGAACAAAGTGCTGCTTCCATAAATCATTGATCAATCATGAATTATCAAATATTTTCAGCGTTCAGATGTATGATTTACAATCTATTATGGACAATGCAGCACTTAGCAGATGGCACCATTACAAATGCTGTTATTTCACAATTATAACCATTGAATGGTAACTGGAAATTATTAGGGTCTATAAATGTCACTGCAGAGAATTTTTTACCCTATTTAAAAAAAAATGGATTTCCCCTATGAGTTTTTATTTTTTATTTTTTAAAGGATTCCCTAAGAGAGATACATGGATGAATGCTTACTCACATGACCCAGAGAAACACACAAGAGTTCACTGAAATATTCAGGTGAAATATGAAATATGGAGATGGGTATGATGACAGGCAGAGAAACAGATGATCACTCACTCATATGAGGCTGAGAAACAGACAAGCACTCACTCATAAGAGGCAGAGAAACAGACGAGAACTCACTCATAAGAGGCAGGGAAACAGACAAGCACTCACTCATATGAGGCTGAGAAACAGATGAGCACTCATATGAGGCATAAACAGGCGAGACCTCACTCATATGAGGCAGAGAAACAGATGAGTTCTCACTGATTTTAGATGAAAAAAGCAGATGAGTACTCACTGCTCTTAGGTTGCGGAGTGGCAGGGTTGAAGCAGAACTCCACACCAGCCTCTCACACGGCTAATTTGCCAGGCGGCTGGCTCTCCAGCTACGTTAATGATCTCTGACTTTGTTTGGAAGAGGAGGCCATTTTGAGGCCCTTGTTTACGGCTGCCCCAGATGCAATCTGTTTATCGTCTGTTCAACACGAAACGCCATCTGCGCTGCTGACAGGTGAGGTTACATACTGAGTGTATGACGAGCCTTACAGGAATGGAACATACAGCAAATAAATGGAAATAAAAATATATTGCACAAATTCACAAGATTGGCAAGTATACAAATTATTTCTGCTTTTAAGATATGGCATATTGACATATAATTTATTAATGATATTTATCATGAAATTTTTCCAAAATATAAATGATAGCATAGTGCTGTATATTATACTTTTGCGTTGGAATTGCTTGTTGTTTTGGTGACTCTACTTACATTACTTGTACCCATCCACCCAGAGCCATTAACACGCTGAGAGGGTTTCTAGTTTCTAGAGTCTGGCCACCTGCTGTGTGTGTGATGCCACATTATTCAAACATGGTGTTCTCCATTTGCATTTGACAATTTTGAAACTGTAAACAGAAAACAAAACAAAACAAAAAAAA